>NC_067480.1:91778392-92083392 GCF_947179515.1 Apodemus sylvaticus
ATTGTTCTAAACATCTGACTCCTTACAATCCATCCATACATCACCACTGCTGTGCCTTTCCTTGTGTCAAATAAATGTCCCCGAAATCATCTTGACTCATTTACTTGAGTCAGGGCTGGCATGAAAATGCAGGTCCACATCTTATACCTCAATGCCTTTTCTTTTGTAGTTTTAGGTATGCAGAAAAAATATTTAGTATAAGAAATGGCTATAATTATTTTAACGAATAACTGCATTCCCCTAGTACTTCTCAACAGAACTATGCAAAGAAAACCTGGATCCATTTTCATAAAATCAAAGATTATATAAAATTGCGTTTTAAGCAATCAAATGATACAAAATCAAGAATATAAGATTCAAATGCATTATTTTTGCATGCTTTTGGCTAAGATCAAACATAAATCCACAGGTAACAAAATTAGGAAGATTTTCCATATTTAAGTCTTGCCCAGGGGCTGGAGATATGACTCAATAGTTAAGAACACACACTGCTCTTGCAGAGGACCCAGGATCAGTTCCTAGCAGTCACCAAGGCAGCTTAAAACAGTCTGTAATTCCAGTTCCAGGTGGTCCATTTCTCTCTTCTGACCCCTGATGAGTACTGCATGTATGCATATATGTATCACTATACACATAACAGTTAAAATAAATGCACCTTAAAAGAGCCCCGTCCAAAATGGTACAACTTTCCCTTACCGGGTGTAGATTTGGAGCCAGGTTTTTGTGTAAGGCTCCGGGCTCTGATAACCTCA
Source organism: Apodemus sylvaticus (assembly GCF_947179515.1). NCBI lineage: Eukaryota > Metazoa > Chordata > Mammalia > Rodentia > Muridae > Apodemus > Apodemus sylvaticus. The sequence goes on from NC_067480.1 coordinate 91,779,145, forward strand.
ACCTCCAGCTGACCCTTCTTATCCTCCATCCCTATTTGGATATCGCCTGCAAGTGAAGACAAAACAAAATGTCAGCTTCTACTCAAGTCAGGGGATCAGGAAAGAAGATGGCGGAAGATTGACAGATGCGGAATTGTTTACCTCCGTGATGGGAGAGGACTGCTGATGCTAATACGCTGCTCAAATCCACTTTTCTTTCTCAGGTTACAAACCAGTTTGTTAAAGTAATTTATCTTTTCATCTGGTACTAATCCATGTTTAATTTTTATAATGTTTATTTGCTTTTGGATGCATGTTTTGAGCGCACATGTGTGCTACGTGAGTGCATGCTGTGTGTGCGCGCGCGTGTGTGTCTGTGTGCGTGCATACGTCCATCAGAGGACAACTTGCCAGGGTTTGGTTTTGTCTTCCCACCATGTGCATCTTGGGTTGAACCCAGGTCTTCAGTTTGACAGCAAGTACCTTTTATCATGGAGCCAGCGCAGTGACTCCCATGTCCATCTTTAGAGTTGTGCACACTAGTTGAAGAATTGCAAAGCACAACATTAAGGTTGTGTACTCTGTTGCAATCTTCTCGCCCTTCTGATACCTACGATATTTACTCAGCAATGACAAAGGGTAATTGTCTCAATTTCAATATTAAGCCACTGGTAATACTTTGGTCACTACTACAACAATTGCATAAATAATGCCTGCATGACAATGTATTTTTGTTGTATTGACACCACAGACCATGAAATGGACAGCACTTTTACCTATTTAAGAAGTCTTCTGTTGATGGAAATGTAGGTTATTTACATTACTGCCATTTGAGGTATAATGAACAATTTTATAAGAATTGCCAGCTGGGTGGGGATGGCACATCCACCTAATCCCAGAACTTGGCAGAGGCAGGTGACTCTCTGAGTTCAAGGACAGCCTGGTCTACATACAAAGTGAGTTCCAAGACAACCAGGGCTACACAGAGAAACCCTGTTTGGAAAAACCAAAACAAACAAAACAACCCCCCTAAAACAATAGCAAGAAAGAATTGTCAAATACCCTGTTGGTTATGTCCTGAATAATTAAGTTTTCAGATTTTAAGTATATAGATCTAACCATACAGTGAATTAGAATGATTACACATGTCACCAACTGTCCATTATAAAGGCCAAGTGTCCATTATAAAGGCTGTGCCTATGTATCCCAGCAGCAGAATGACTCCAGTTCTCACACTAACGGATATTAGTTAGAAATAGGTAGTTTTGTCACAATGGTTGTGACAGGCTGCATTTCATGGATTCTTCCAGGAAGTGGGGTTTTTGAGGTTCAAGCACATCTTGATATAAAAGCTCACATTATCATCTAGACTGAGTTGAAGAGAGACACCTGTTCTTTTTATATCTTAGAAGTACTGGTTTTAGAATTCCCTTGTCTCTTTGTATTCATGGTTTTCAAACTCATTGTGAAAGTATTTGGAACTATTTCTCCAAGGTTTTAGTGGGGGATCATAGAAAGTGATGGTGGCTACAATTCCACTTGGCAATGCCCTGACATCCATTTCCTCACACACGCTTTTTGGTAGATGACATTTTTTCACAACTCAGTAACTGCTTATCTTAAATAAAATTCCATATGTTAAATGTTTGTATAAATGATACCATTAAGCAAGTTCTTCCATTCTAGAAACATATTTTGGTGTGTGTGTGTGTGTGTGTGTGCTGTGTGAGTTCTGAGCAGTCAGATTGGGTTCTGGATGGAGCCGGATTCTCTTCAAGGGTAGTGCATACTCTTAGTCACTAAGCCCCAGACCCCTATCTAGTTTTCTATTTTGTGAATGTCATATTTAATTTACTTACTCTTGATTGGGGTTACTGTCTTATTCTATTTTGAACTGTTTCAAAGCATGCTACAAAGAAGTTCCTGAGAATATATAGCTAGATGTTGTATTGTTGAGTTACAGTATATATACATTTTCTTCTTTGCTAGATGCTACCATATTATTCCAGTCAGTGTTGTACTGGCATCAAACTTCTCCAAGTACTAAATGACACTTGAATGTAGAGACCAATGTAATGTATATGTTGTACAGCAATCAGATTAAATATGTGCTATTTCACACCAAAATTGTCTTTTTAAAAAAATTAATTACTATAAAATTTCACCAAACATGTTCTTACATGCCAATATAAATAAATTTCTTCTTGATTAATGTAGGCAATACATTCCTTTCCAGGCATTAAATCAGTCATGCACTTGTGGGAAGATGTTAATTGTGTTATCATTACTTTTTAATATTACTGTGTTTGTGTTGCTTGGGTTCATGGAGACTTTTGCAAGTATGGGTTCATGGGGAAAACTGTGATTGGGATGTTCTGTAGGATAGATGGATCTACTTAAAAAAAAACAGTTTCAGTTTAAGAAATTCACTGAATTTTAAAATGGCCTCTACCATGCATGTTCTTCCCTTGTTCTGGAACAGTACGCAGACAGACAGAGAGACAGACAGACAGAGAGATAGACACCAGCACTGTTACTTTCCCCTTCCTTCTTTTCCTATTCATTTTTTTCCATTCTACTCTGGATAAGGTTTATCTTTTAGTTATTTAATTCCCCAACCTCCAAGTTTGCTTGAATGATGCAATCTCTCAATTATTATGTTAACTGCATTTCTCAGTCCTAGAAAACTCAGGTTTATTTATTTATTTATTTTATTTTCATAACTTTCCATTCTCTTGTCTTCTCAATACTGTTCTTTTGGCTCTTTAAAAGATTTTTAGATTGCCTATGTACATCTTCATGTGTGCATGTCCTATGTGGGGTGTCTGTGAGGTGTTCTGACACCCTGGAGGTTAAAGTTATATCCACTTGATATGTTAAGAACTAAGGCCCTTTGGGAGAGCAGGGACTATTCCTAACCCTGCCATCTTTCCAATTTCCTTCAGTGTAACTATTTAATGTATGGACTCTGTTAGAGTTGGTTTCTATCTTCTGCTGCTTTTGTATTTAAAACAAACATCTCCCTTTTCCATTTTCGACTGGTTATCTGTGTTTGGTATCTGCTTTTAGAAAAAAAAGTTGTTATTGGGCTTGTCAATTGCTTTAGAAATAACTTACTTTTATTTCTATAAACTGTTGTATCCCTACAAGCTGCATGCAATCTCTGATCACTTTGAAGAATAAATTAGATGAGTCTTATTCCCTCTGCATGCAATCTCTGATCACTTTGAAGAATAAATTAGATGAGTCTTATTCCCTGCTCTAAGAGCTACCCCAGATATATCCAGCTTAGCTATGTCTTCAAAATAGATATAGACCATATAATCTGGACCCTGAACAAGTGCTGGTAACCAGGATGACTCACATTCTTAACCTCCAATTCGTGTAAGAAAATTAATTCCTCCAGTGGAAGAGGAGGCCCCTACCCTTTCTAGGAATATGGTTTTCAGGGGGACAGCTAGCTATGGATTTGATGTGAATCCCACCTCATCTGTGCTGACGTCACACAGCCACACTTCTTGCAAGCATTTATTTTTGATGTTGTTCTTTAAGCTTGTCTTGTGAATCACAACAAACAGCTGCGTCGTGATCCTTCAATGTCATCCTTACTTTATGTGTGAGAACAGTAATACCTTTTCTCATTTTGTAATACTACTATGCAATGTTAAATGACCTTGTTAACCATAAACTGCAGAAAATAATCCTTACCCATGGCTGGGGTGGCAAGGGTCTGGCGGCCGACAAGCTGGGCTGGCCCCAATCCATCAAGAAAATCACTGAACTGACTGTCCGGTCCGACTCGAACTCCAGGAAATATTAAGCTACAGCAAACACAGAAGAGCAAAACCAAATTAGACTTCTCGCTAGTTTCTTTTTACGTAGTCCTGATCAGCAGACATACACCCCAGTGGGCAGTTGTTTCACTGTTTTTTCATGTTACCTATGAGGCGAGCATATGAAGCTCGATGCTTCATTTAATAGAGGAAGGAGTTTTATTATCAGAATCCATCTAGAAGAGAGAAAAGTAATATGATTTCCTGAAAACTGGCCTATCATATTACATGGTCTGCAATGGGTGAACTGATATGCAAGCTCTTCAGAGATTTCTTTTTTTATCACATAGTTGATTCTTATTATTAAGTCTTTCCTGTTATTATTAAATAGTATAATGATCCATGGGCATTAGCCCACCCTATTAGGCAGATTTTCTGCAGACCAGTGAAAATGTATTCTCTTGTAGTAAAGCTATGAAACAAATAAGTGATTTCTTAATTCCTAATAATCATTCTATAGAATTCCTAAATTTATACTAGTAGTTTTGAGCCCTCTGTAGAAAGGACTGGAAAAAGGGCTCTGTGAGCCTTCACGTGTCATGGGCTAATTATACTAGGATAGAGAACAGGTTTGGATCAAATTTATGATCAGGGAAAACATTCCTTCTAGGCTGGCTGTAAAACCATTATCTGATAACTAAAGGTCATAAACTGGGATTGGACAATCCAGTGCAAAGATAAAAGATACAATATTGACTGGATTTTTCTATACAAAACTTCAATACTAATGAGACACAAAGCTGATGATTTGCCTCTTGACAAAACTGTGCTAATTTATGACATAAGAATTATTGTTTTAAACTCTTAATGAGCCTGTGGAACTAGCAGCAGAAAAAGAATGTTTAATTAGACAACTAGTCTCAAAGGAAACACATGTAAACATCTCTGTTGCAACTTCTTATTCAGTTTATGATTTGAATTTATGTTTTAAACTTGTGAACTTTTGAAAAAGAAGTTGCTTGGAATACCATGTGATCATGCATCCTGAAGAGATGTAAGAATTAAGTATGGCAACAGGAAGTAGTTTCACTTTCTCTCTCTCTCTCTCTCTCTCTCTCTCTCTCTCTCTCTCTCTCTCTCACACACACACACACACACACACAAATAAAGATTCAACTCTCTTTTCAGAATGAGTGCTTCTTTCCACAAGCATAACTTCCTCTAGCTGACAAGGAGTTAATGAACTCCCAGGCTTGCAGGCCACCGATTGACCAGCAGGTGGGAAGAACAACTTAATCCCCTGTTGTTAAACCTCGGGTGTTAATCTCCAAAACCAGAGGAGGGTTTTCAACCACTGAATAAGCAAGAAAGTATTTAGTTTTTCAGAAGCTATCAGCTTCTAGCATCCAACACAGTTAGGGAGTTAAGTTTTCCTAAAAGGTCTGAGACCTTGGCTTTTTGTCCTTGGTCCACTGCATTCCCCTGACCAGAGCAGGCAGGCTTCCAGCAGTTGTAATCTTACTTTAAGACCTGAGGCTCCATTCAGGAAGACTCTGTTACAGTTCATAATATGCTACCTTTTCTAGATATTTTTAGGTTAATCTCATTAACTTCACATGTTTAGTCATGAACGTTTTAAACAGCTGCTAGTATATTTAATAGATATTATAGGACAGTACAATCTCTTATAGTGAATACATTTAAGGTCTTCAAGCTTGAAAATTTGTATTTATTATTACTAGGGTGTGTGTATGATGTAATATATATATATATGATGCAGTGTGTGTGTGTGTGTGTGTGTGTGTTATGTGGGTTCCAGGCATCCTTAGGCACAGCCTTTACCTAGGAAGCTATTTTGCAAATCCTAATTTATTCAGATTTAAGGTGGTTGGATAATTATGAAAAACTCATAAGTGTTTCATCTCTTCTAACCCACTAAGCAAACATAGTGGTTACTCAGAAGTATTTCCCTTGGAAGAATCCAGTTTTAACCCCCCAAATCTTAAAAATAGAAAAAAAAAGCAGATTTTGTTAAGTAACTGCACAAACTAGTAAAAGTTCTCACAAACAAAAAAATGTATTCATACTTTCAGAATTAATCAATTTTAGAACTAAAAAACTTTAATTAGAAAAAGCAGCTAACTCTTGCTGTTGAATTAGGGAAGGCTGAATGAAGCTGAGGGTGACCCTGTAGGAGGACCAGCAGTCTCAATTAATCTGGACCCCCGGAACTCTCAAACACTGTATCACCAAACAGGCAGCATATACCAGCTGATATGAGGCCCCCCAACATACATATAGCAGAGAACTGCTGGGTCTGTGTTCATTCAGAGATGATGCACCCAACCCTCAAGAGACTGGAGGACCCAGGGAGTTTAGAGGTCAGGTGAGGTGAGGGGGTAGGGACATCCATGTGGAGATGGGGGAGGGGAGGAGGAGGAACAGTGGGAAGGTGGACAGGGGTTGGTGGGGTGGGAATAAAATATGGAGTGTATGAAAATAATTAATTTTAAAAAAACTAAAAAAAAAGAAAAGAAAAATGAGGTAGACAGAGTCTTTTCTCCATGCTAAGGTAAAAATGAATTAGTGGTATTTTAAAAACAGGAAAATGTAAGTTGCCCATGTGTAAAAATGTGTCAGAACAACATCGTACAGCTCAGAATAGTTTGGAGAGAAACTGGGAAATCAGAAATCAGTTTCTCGCTTCTAAATTTTCATTCAGGAGCTTCTGGTGGCAGAGCCGGGCCGTATGTTTCCTATATGAAAGAATTCTTTAAATGTGGCATTTCTATACTGTCTGTTCAGTGAAGGACCTCGGTTCATTCCTGTGACAGATTTGAACAGGTGCAGGGATAAGTCTGCAGGTGTTCCTGGATGTCAGGTTGGTTTGAAACAGGGGCGGGCAGAAACTTCTGGGTGCATGAGTCAGTGACTCAGAATTAGTCTTTTGACCAGCCCATAGTTAAAGGCCACATGCAACAGGACTGTCACATCAGTCACGTCACTTACTTTCCTTCTGAGCTGTAACTGTTGATGCTGCCGTCTGTGGACTCCCGGCTTGGCTGTCTCACCATCTTCCGCATTTCAGCCGCCATGCCTGTTTCTGTACTCCGCTGGATGGTGCTCTTCAACTTCTTGTGGCCGGACTCTGATGGGGGAGATTGGAAACAAGGACCAAGTTTTTATTTACCCAGTTTTTTCTTTTTCTTTCTTCCTCCTGAATAGCCATTGGCTCTGCAAAAGCAATAGTTACTTTTCGTTCGCATTAAATGTTTAATACTAGCAGCTATGGCTGAAGAGGATGTGATTAATTGTCTGCCCAAAGAGCACTTTGGTCTAGAGGTTAGCAGAGGTATGACAGACCGTGGCTCCAGGGAACAAAAGTAGTACTGTATGACAACTTCATTGAAAAGCTAGATCTGGCACTAGATTGTTAAGGCGGAAAATAATACCGAGTAAGTTAACGGGTTCCTAATCTGAAACAGTCCAACTGTGCCGAAGCAGACCTACAGGAATGGTCCATCTTCTCCAGAAATTAGGAGAATCCTCAAAATGAAAATCCATGTATCACCAACCTTCATATAAAGAAGCAGTAATTCTTTAGTTTCTTTGACGGCTTTTACAACACCTTGATTTACGCTATCTAGTCTGGGAGAGTATAGGGGTTACTTAGGTAGGACAGGTGAAAATTACCCATTCTGAGGAAGCATGACTCTCTCCAGCCTTCTGATTCAGCCACATGACCTGCTTGGCATTTGGGGGAAGTGGGTATCCATCTGTACAGTACACTAGCTCAGTATTTTAATTTCATTGTTTTTCTAAGATAGAGTCTTTCTATGTAGCTCATGTTGGTTTGGTCCTTTCTATGTAGCCAAGGCCAGCTCTGAGCTCCTGACCTCCTGGCCTTGGCCACCACATGCAGAAATTATAGATATGCACCTGTAGTTTGGCACATAATAAAATAAAATAAGTATGGGATCATTTCCGTTGTTTATAAACTCTAAACATCTAAAACGTTGGCTTGATTATACCTAGGATCAACGCCAACAGGTAAGATAAGCTAATAAGCATTTTTCCATAGATGTGCTCCATATGCATTTCTCTTTTATGTTTATTTTGTGTTGCATGCTTTAATACACATTTGAGATATATAAATGTTTTCTGTATATAAAATGTGCACCCATCCATAAAATTTTCATTCCCCATTATCTTTCACAAATGCAGGCATCTAAGTACACTTCTAAATATGTCATATCAAAGGTGTCATCTTCCCCTCTCATTTGGTCACTGGATCTCTTCTTTAAGTTGTATAATCAAAGATATATGTAACTAAAAGATATAATATATGTAACTAAAGCCAATGCATGTGTATTATAAAGTGTTCAGGCACTATAGACATAGCAAACACTGAAGACAGTCTTTATCTCCGTGTCCTACTTTGTTACTCTTCATTGCTAATGCTATGCCTGCCATGAAACATCTATCTACTTGTAGCTAAATCAATATTCAGGACCTCAGGGGACGCATGAGTGTTGTTCAGTGCCATCCCTATAAATACTGTATGCATCGATGAACAGTGAAAACATAGAACCAGAAGATCTCTATTACACTCAACAATGGGACATTATACACTCTAGTAAACAATTTCCTCATTATATTTAATATAACATACAAAAGTTGGCATTCTTCCACTAGACGGCAATGACAATTCAAACTAAACCAAGTCTTCAATTATGGAAGTTCCAATTATGACAGGGAACTTTTGGCCGAATAAATTCCTAGAGACTGAAATGCTAGTGATCTTTGTGATTTCTAAACTGCCCTTTAAAAAATAATGTGGATATTATACTGCTACCAATTCTCATAGAGATGTCCCAATTTCCCACCAGGGACTCAGGAGTTCTTTTGCTATTCTTTTCTTTTCTTTTCTTTCTTTCTTTTTCTTTTTTTAGGTCTCTTGTCTTTCTCCTGTGACTTGATATTGTAGAACAGAAGGCAGGAACTCATTCATGCCACTGAAAATGCTGCTGGTATTTATTCATTTATATACTAAGCTTGCTTCTTTGATATACTTCATTTAGACAATCAGTGTGTTGCTAGAGAATCTTTTATTCATGAGAACATGCTGGGTAGACCTACTTCAGAAACAGGAGAAAGCCATAGATATACAAGTTGAATGTTCTAATCTAAAAATTCTAAATCAGAACTACCTCAAAAGTCCCATGATGTCATGAGCAAAACACTCCTCTTGTAATCAAAATATAGGTGGACTAAAAGGGCTTCTAGGATAGGGAAAATAAGTTTTTGAAGGATGTGAACCCTGGCAATGCTAACCACACTCCAGAAGACAGCCTACCTCATGAACATATTGATCAGTACTAAGAAGAGTCAGTGGGGTATAAAAAAAATGAAAATGTGAAGTTGGAGAGAAGAGAGAATGAGGTAAGAGAGGAGTATGAGGTAAATACGATCATGTATGCATGGATGAACAATGAAACTTTTTAAAAGTATTATATTAAAATTTCCAGGCTATTGGTATAATGCATATGAAACATATATAAGCAATCATGTTCTGACTTGAGTCCCATCCCTAAGATCTTACTCTGTCTATGTAAACAGCAAAACGAGTATAAACAGTAAACAGCAAAAAGGTATAAAACAGTATAAAAACCACTAAACATTTCTGTACCCAAGCACTTTATGTAAATGATGTTTGCTCTGTACTATCAAGCATTTAGACAAGTAGAGTTATGGGGCTGGTTTACAAAGGGCTTTCGAGGCAGTAGGGCCAGGGTGGAGTATCAGTTCATAATGGAAACAGTACCAGAGGGTAGAGGGTAGACTGTAAATGGTGAGGGTCTCCTGGGAGCTGAAGGAGAAACCATTAAGAGGACCAGTAGTGAGAAGCCTTGGGTTAGCATGGTTTCCATTTGCCTTCATCCATCCTTCCATTCAGTAACTGCTTATAAAGAACTTTGTATGGTCATACTCAATTCTAGGTGCCAGAGACATATTAAAGAAATAGATGTTCTGCTACCATGAAGATTACATTACACTTTGTGTACACAATAGAGTACTGTCAGCCCTGGGTGCTATGCATCAAACACCGGGCAGAGCAAGTGATGGGCAGAGCAGCACAGTTTAACTGAAAAGCCAAGAAGGAAGTGTTCTGTCCAGTAGAGTGGGTCCTGGCAGGGAGGAGGAGCACACTGGTCGTTGTTGGGACAGAGGTGGTTTTCCTTACAGTAGCTCACAGGTCCTTCAGTTTCTCTTCAGGTTCTCTTATGATACTGAGACTCTGTCAGAAGTCATCTAGGGAAATGCTGTGGCAAGCCAGTTTGCTGGACATGGCCCACCGTTTCTCATGGCTGTGATGAATTCATCCTGGAGAGGCACAGCTACAGAATCGTCATCCCAGGATTGCTTCTTGGGGCTGATATGCCTTTCCTGCCACTATCACATAGCCTAATGACACCTGAGCATCGATTGGCCTACCCCGCTGGGGTGCAGATCAACATGAAGACAAACTTTCATGAATTAATGCTGTTTGGATGCATTAATGACGTCATGGAATTCCTGGTTTGATTCAAATAACTTTAGGAAGAAAATTTAAGGAGATAGCTTTAGTTGTTTTGCCAGAAAGAGAGATGTTCTAAAGTTAAAATCAGGAACAGAATGGGCCCCCTCCTCAAAGAATAGCAAGTCAAGGCAGCATAATAAGGAATACGATGAACTTTCATAAACTACACTAAAAAGAGAAATAGGCTTGGGGCAGATTTGTGATCAAGAAAAATCTTTCATTCTAGGTCAGGTCCAAGGATGAGGCCACGGGTGTGCACTGTGATAAAGTGAGGCCATGGGAAACTGTTGTTGCTTTGAACTTATAATGAGCTTATAGAATAAAGCACTGCTTTGTGCTTGCCATACACATCCTTCTATGACTCTCCTTCTGTGTAACATTTTATCTAGAAAGTAATTTTATAAAGGACTTTTGTCTATGAAGGTATAAACAAGCAGAGGGAATAAATATTTGTTGGGGCTCTGTCCATCCACCAAATATATATGTCTGCCTTCCTTCCTTCCTTCCTTCCTTCCTTCCTTCCTTCCTTCCTTCCTTCCTTCCTTCCTTTCTTTCCCTCTGTTGGTGAAATTGCCAAAAGTCATCCTCCAGAATAGTAAGAGAGAGTTATACTGCCAGAGGCCATCACTCCTTGGGTTCTTCTGATGCAGTGTCTCTCCTCAGTATCTGACCTTGTAGGGCTCAGCCCTGGCAAGATCTCAGGAATTCATGGATATCTAGTTGTCCAGGTTACTGAGTTGTTGAATACCTAAACCTGATTTTTAAAAAAATCTCCTAAACATGGATTTAAACTATTTAAACATAGGTTTAAATATTTAACCTTTGTTACACAAGTGCTTAATGACTATAAAGAAAAATTTAGAAACAAATAACCTTTATTCAGTGTGCTTTCACTGACAAATACTTTATGCAAGTATCTCACCTAACTGCAGATGTCAGAGGAAGATGTTAGATTATCTGGAACTGGATTTGTAGGCTATTTTAAAGACATAGATATTAGGAACTCAACTTGAGTTTTCTAGAAGACAAGTGTGAATTCCTAACTCATACGCTAATTCTAATTTGTTTCTACTTTTAAAGTGACATGTTATTTTTTTTTCTAAAAGCAAAATATATCTAAAGAGTATTTGATATATCTAAAGAGTATTTGGTATATCCAAAGAGTATTTCTAGAACAGTTTTAAACTCAATAGTTTTTAGATTGTATATGAGAATCAGAACATGGAATAAAAACAAAACAAAACAAAAAAAAAACAGATTTGAGAAATTATTTAAACTTTTATATTCACCCAGTCCTGTAAACTTTAACAGCACTTTTTATAATTTTCAAACTTTGTTTATTTCTTTAGATGGGAGCTGGCCAAAGAACTGATACCCACCCGTTGATCTATTTATATTAATAAATATCCCTGAAAGGTATGCTGTTGGACTGAGCCATAGAAAGGCCTCGTAGAAGCTTAATAAATAGTTCCAGTTTTGAATCTGCCTTTCTTGCACTCATAAGGCTTTAATATTGATTTAGCATCTAAAAGTTGGGGGACTATTGCCTTACGTGTGTGGAGGCTATAAATTCATCGAAAGGTAACCCATGCAACAACATTAGTTTAGACTTACTCAAGGCCCAATCTCTTGTAGATGCTGGTGACTTGGCAGTGAACCCTGGCCCTACCAGGGAGTACATTCTAGAAGTCAGCTTGTTCAAATCTTGATTTAATAGCAAATGTATGGTTAGAAGCCTAGGTTTTGAAATTTCAATATTGTGATCATTCCATCATTCTTTAGGAAAATGTGAAGTCTGGTTTAACATAATTAGCAAGTAGAAAATAGTTTTCCCACAGATATTTTTATTCTTACATTCATATATGTGTTTACAAGTATATTTGTGAAACATTTAAAATCTCAATCTACGTGGTCACAAATGTATTACAATTATCTGTATTTATAACATCAACATATTACATTTTTTATAAGTATAGTATAATTAGATATGAATCATTATTAAATATTAGTTGACAATATCACTATTTTCACTTTTATAATCTAATGAAGAATTATTCACCTTACAAAAGCATGCAATCAACTTACCAAATTATCAAATTATGCCATAAAAACTTTTATTTGAAAATGCTGCCTTAAGTATTTTATAATTATAAAGGTTAAAAAGTAGTGCATTTTCATATAAATCATTAACTCATGGAAAATTAGCAAAATCTGTAATGCTACACGCAACATTTTACTCATGCTGCTGAAAAGCAGAAATTCTCTCAAGGTTAGAAAAGATGTCATATTTGCATGAAAACTCTTTGTATATTTGGAGATATTGCTATATAAACACTTATTGGCTTATTGATTGCTCCATCATATACTGTTTAAACATCCAGAAGCTATAATATGTCAAGCATCACTGTGATGTGACAATACAACAGTGACAGGTTAAGTTAAGGACAAGGTAAAATATTCCTTACATATGAATTATCACCGTAAGGAACAGGCTAGGACTGGAGACATGCAGACAAAAAGGATACGCTATAACAACATATAGATATACTTCAAGTCTATGCGGCTAAATCACTCAGGCAGGAACCATAAGGAGGGATAAATGGAAGGATTTGGAAGGAGGAACATGGAGGAATGGAGCAGTTAAATTGCAATTTCAAAAATAAACAAAACAAAGTAAAAAGAGTAGTTCAGGCATGGTCGTGTGTGCCTTAATCCCAGCATCCTGGAAGCAGGAGAATCAGGTGTTTATCCTTGGCTACACAATAAGCTCAAGGCCAACCCTGGACTTTGCGAGATCCCTTCTACAACAACAAAACCAAGCAACAACAGCAAAATAAAAATAGAGTAAACAGGCTGGTGTCTCTGTCCTATTGTTTGTTGTAGAAGAAGGTCAAGGCAGTTAAGCAGGCTCAGGGCAGCACTCTACTGGAGTCTGTGGGCACATGCAAGAGTGCAGAAATCAGGATAATATGTGTAGTAATCAAGAAGTAATGTGTTTCTGTGTGTGTGTGTGTGTGTGTGCGCGCGCGTGCGAGTGCGCGTGTGTGTGTGTGTGTGTGTGTGTGTGAGAAAGAGAGAGAGAGAGAGAGAGAGAGAGAGAGAGAGAGAGAGAGAGAGAGAGAGAGAGATGGGTTTAATAAAAATAATTTTAAAGGCGGAAAGGAGTTGGGAGGGAGGAAAGAGAAGGAGAAATTACGTAATTATCTAAAAAATAAAATGCAGAACAGCAAGAGAATTTTGATTATTACTCAGAATTTCCGTAAGAAAGACAGAGCCATCCTAACAGAGCATGGGCCACATCAGAGAGGTCATGAGGAGGAGATCCTGAGAGGTGGAGAGGTGGGAGAGGTGTAGAGTTAGGAGCTTGATAAGAGATGCGCCCACACGGACAGCTCCTCAGGGGACCCGAAAAATTTATGTTGTGGTTGAAAGGTGACGTTTTGAGAGCCACCTTGTGCTAGAAGAGGTTTATTGTTTAGCCTTGTGTGATAGTGGAGTTTTTTCTATTTAAGAGGTGGGGAAGACATTACCAGACATGGAGTATTAGTTAGAGAGGTTTGAAAGGAGATCTGAGAGATCATGCTCAGAGTAGTAGCTAATGCAAAAAGGATTAGTGAATTCCGTCCATGAACTGGGAAAAATGAGAAAAAGAACAGGCACAACTGATTGAGTAACTTGGGACCATAACAATCCATGCAGTATTGTCTATTAGCTGACAAAGTGTAGAGTTGCTGTATCCATCAGGAGAGACTGAAATTATAATGCAGAGGGATGGGGAGGCAGGAGAAGGTGGCAAAATGTGAGGCTTGTGCAATATCACTTCATGAGCAGGTCATCTGGCTCAATCACAAGGTGATTCCGTTTGTCTCAGCTCCTCGTGAGTTGGATGTTTCTAATATAGACTTAAGGCCAGGAAGGGTATCGTTGGCTGCTCGAAGAGCAGCAGATGTACCTCCCAATTGTAAAAGCTGACAGTCTTGGACTTAATGAAAGACAGTAGTTTGGCATGTCGGGGAGGGTCTCCCTATTTAAACTGTGTGGCTAGTGAAAGCGAATCAGTGAATTGTTACATTTATATTCCAGGACAAAGAGCTGCATGTTTGAGGGTCAACTATAACTCATTTGAGGGAATTATTTCCTGAAAGACCAGAGTTGAGCATGGTGGTGAGGAAGGATGCCAAAGTGTGAAGTCAGAACAGGAAAGCCAATGAGTGATCAATCAGATCGCTCTCTCATGGGACAGGGCATGGCCACATGTCACTATCAGGTCTGTTTATCACACCTCAACGTCTCCACCTTCTCAATATCAGCATGGTCCACACTTAACTGTGTGTACTTTGTATTCGACATAATGTGACACAGTACACTGTCATAGCAATAGTCACCAAGTGTCACCACACTTACTAGTGGTGCCTACAGGCAGCTCACAGGCTCTTTTCTAAATTATTTTTTTCAGTTTATTAGCTTATATGTATGACTCTCTAAATGTGTTCTATCTACTACCTGCCTGACCATTGTCTGCAGAGGTCAGAATAAGGCAACATATCCCTTGGAACTGGCGTTACATGCAGCTATGAGCCCTCATCTGGGCAAGCCCAAGTCCTGCGGAAGAACAGACAATATTCATAACCACTGAGTTATGTCTCTAGACTCTCATGGGCTCTCTTATGTCTTGCTTCCCTCATATATAGCAGAGGGTGAGAATATATGCCAGACTCTAGAAACACAAACAGCATATGTTTTATTTCATGTGCAGACTTGATTTTTGAACATTTTTATAAAAACATATATATCCATGTCATATATATATATATATATATATACATATAAGCATAATATACATATATAAGACATGGAATTAGAAGGACACTATTTGGTAGGGGAGAAAGGAAAAAGCAGAAGGAGACAGGGATGATAGAGTAGTGGGTTTTGAAAATGAATAAAGTACAATAATTCACAGTGTAACAATGCCATAACAAAATTAATTATTTCATGCTAACTAAACATTAATTTAAAAGGGGAAATAATAGTAGTTCACATAATTGTGCTGTGTGTATGTATGTATGTATGCATATGTGTGTGTGTGTGTGTGTGTGTGTGTGAGCGCTTTCGTGCTTGTGTGTGTGTTTATATGTTGTGCCTTGTTCATGACTCCCAAAATATCAAGCAGGAGCTGACTTTGGTGTAATCACATCAGGGTCTTTTTATTCAAGCTTGAGCCTGGGTCTACTTACCGCCAACCCTGATATAGCAGGATGGTTTGGTGCAGAAGTCCCAAACTTTCATTGGCAAAAGGTTTTATAGGAAATGGGAACAAGTGAGGTGTTGTCCATCCTGGGAAGCATCTAATTGAATGGCTGCTGTAAACTGACACAGACTGTGAACAATCACAAACGGTCTGAAAGTCCATCTGAAACCATCAGACTAATCTTTGCTTGACTGTTGCTGGAGGTAGCTATGGAGTAACCCTGGGGTGTGGGCCAAGGACAGCCCTGGGGTCCTTCCTGGTACTTGGGTGCAGCTTGGGTTCAGCTTCAGGCAAAGTTCTCAGGCTTCTTTTCTTTTAAGATGGAGTCCAGTCTCAAAATGGAGCAGGTTTGGCCTCTCATACACTTGTACACACGTGCAAGAGGGGCCGGAGATCATTAGGTATCTTCTATTGCTCTCCACCATTGCTCTTCACCTTAAATTCTGAGACGGTTTCTCAACGAATCCGGAGCTCTACACTTGGCTAGACAGGTTGGCCAGCAAGCCTGTAGGATGCTATATCCCCATTCCTCTTTCCCCAGAGCACGAACTACCATTGATCCCCTTTACATTGATGGTAGCTATCCTCATGCTTGTGAGGCAAGACTAGTTGATCAACTGAGCCACTGCCTGGCCATTCTTATAATAATTTTAAATACTAATGGTGATAATCCATATAAGTTAATTCACACAAAAGAGAGGAGGAGATGAAGAGGGGAGAGGAGCAGTACAGAAGGGAGGGAGGAAAGGAGGGATAGAGAAGAAAGGAAGAGAGAAGGGCAAGGGGAAGAACTGAGAGCTAGAAACAGATTCAACAGGTGTTTGTCAATGGCAAATGCTCCCCACGTCCTGCTGGCCAAGTAGCTGGAAACTACTTAGATGATCTGCCCTAAAAGTGCCACGATATTATTTAGTATTTAAACAAATAAACAAAAATATTGCTCTTGAGTCATGCCAAGGTTTATTTAAAGCTACATTCTATCCTACGGTAGATAAGCACCACTTGTAAAAATTTCATACTTCTGAGGCTTATTTTGGAAAGTTGGCTTTTTCTGACTTTTCCAGCCTACCCATCTACCTAGTGATTCTCCAGATTATTTCAACAAACTACGCAGTCTACTATCTTCTATCTATTCACTTCCCACAGAGATCTATCATGAAATCAATACAGTAGTGAAATGGATCCAAATAAAATGATTTCAAATACTCTTACAAGAGAGAGGAAATATTACAATGTAGAGATGATATTTTCCTTCAAAGAATACTTCAACTATTTTGTAGCAATATACTTAAATTCTTTCGCCTCCTCTTATCATCATAAGAGATGAAGATACGTGTCCTCCTTGGCTCTCTGTCCTGCATTTCAGATTCTGCATAGATGAATCTTAAGAGGGAGACTCACCTCTGTCAAGCACTGGTGCCTTCATGTTTCAGCTTGCCTTCAGCTAACAGTTCTTCTCTCCCCAACAGCAGGCATGGCCGTGAGGGGATCACATGCCTTGCATATCACACCTTTAGCCCACCACACTTATCTTTTCAGTAAAGTGCCTTCATGTGTCCATCCCCTTGCCTAGCGGATGCATTGTAAGCAACAAAGTTCAGGATAGCCTTTAATACATGCTAAACAATCTGAGTATTATACTAGAGGACCCTGCCTAATAGTATTTAAGAGTGTAACACACACACACACACACACACACACACACACACACCTGTACAATGTTGTGTTTTGGCCAAAGCCAAGTCAGAGAGAAGATTCAAATGCTGAACATCCTGCACAAATTGACTGGCATCACAGTCTCCATCTTTCTGGTTCTAGTGCTATGGTGTGAATTGTGTCTCCTCAGAATGCCAACACTGAGGACTTAGCCACAAGCATCTTCCAATGTGACTGTATTTAAACAAATAAAATGTCGTTTATATGTCCAATATAGTAAAATTAGAAGATTAGATTAGAACATATCAGAGAAAGGAGGAAAGGAGGGGTAAGGAGAGGGGAGGGGAAAGGGAGAGGAAGGGAAGACCACTATTTTTCCCACCTCCACAGCAAACAATGTTGCCGACATCTGCCCTTCCTCAGACTCCGAGCCTTACATCACCCAGTCTGTATTCTTGTAAGGACCTCGCCACGGAAACTCCTGAAGGATGGGTCATGGTTTTTACATTCTGAAACTCTCGGTTTATTTAACAAATGTGCTCACCTGGCCGGTGTGTGTGTGTGTGTGTGTGTGTGTGTGTGTGTGTGTGTGTGTGGAGGGCTGAGGATGAAGTCACGCCTTCCGTGCTTACCTTAAATAGACTCGTTTTTCATCTTGCCTCGATTAAAAGGGGCTTGAGAGCATTGTTAAGGTGGACATGCCTAAATCGTGTGTTACCTCTTAATTTAGAAAATATTGCTGCAGAGATGATTAAAAAAAAAAAACTACCCCATTTAGTTCAATGAATTTGTTAGTCTCCTTTGGGTAAGCAGATTCCTGAGATGTAGCTACATTTCTTAGAAGGGGAAATACATGCTATTGGACATAACCTGTGGCCATTAGCCACGTAAGGCCACGCCCCAGGCCCTTAGTGTTCTGGCTGGACTCCACCCCCACAGTTACCTGGCAACAGCCAGGTAGCCCCGCCCACTATATAAGGGGCTGCGCGATCCCTCCTTGCTCTCTCTTGCCCTTCTCTCTTGTCCTCTTTTCTTGTCTCTTCCCCCTGCTCCCCCTCTCTCCCCCCCCCCCGTTCTCTTTTCACGTGACCATGGCCGGCTCTCACCTCTCTATCTCTTCTTTCCCTCTTTACTTTTCTATCGCGTTTCTTTCCCCCTACTTTTCTATAATAAAGCTTTAAAATCATGGGCTGTCTCTTCTTATCAATGGAACAGGCCTCTTGGTGTCTCCAGCCGCCAGACCAGACCAAGGAGTGCCTCCGCCCAGCTGTGCTTTCCCCACAGGTACACAGGTCAGAATGGCCGGGCATCATGCCATCTCCTTCCTATCCATCACCCTGGCTAGGAAGTGAAATAATGTTTCAGTCTGAAATATAGAAATAAGTGATGCTGCATTGTTTACTTCATATTAATGAACATTTATTTTCACTGAATTACTATGCAGAGAATTTTTTTTTCTATCCAAATCCAAACCAGCCGGGCAATTCTAGTAGTAGCTTAGGGAACTTTGGACTCAGCTCCTTTATCGCTCACTATGTCAGACATGAGCTTAGCTTCCCTATGCCTCAGTTTCCTAACCCGCAGAAGGAAAAGCCATTAGCTCACTGATCCATTTTGAGCAGTGTATGAGTGCCTTAGTTTAGATTTTTTATAGCTGTGAGAAAGACCACGACCAAAATTAACTTGGTGAGGAAAGAGTTACTTCCACCTTGCAGGTTACAGTCCATCCTGAAGGGAAGTCTAGAGATCACATGGTTTAGCTGCTAGGAGACAGCTGTAATTAGATTCTATAGCAGATATAACAAAGTTGTTGGTTGTTGTTTGGAGTTTGTATAAGACCAAGCATACTAATATAATTTTATGACTAAAACAAAACAAAACAGCAAAATCCAATGAATTGCAAATTCTAGGATCTGGTGGCAACGTAACTTAAACCATTAGCAGAATCTGTAAGGGCTTATTCTCCCAGTCGAAAGCAGAGGTGCTGACAGAATGTTCTGATGTCTATATGGAAGGGTAGGGATAAATAACTGGGATGGTAATTACTGAAAGGAGAGTAATACTTGTTATTGTTCAATGCTATAAAGACAGAATAAAGTATGTTGGACTATCTTCTAAAGACAAAATTCGGGCTGGAGAGATGGCTCAGTGGTTAAAGCACTGACTGCTCTTCCAAAGGTCCTGAGTTCAGATCCCAGCAACCATAAGGTGGCTCGCAACCATCTGTAATAAGATTTGACACCCTCTTCTGGGGTATTTGAAGACAACTACAGTGTACTTACATATAATAAGTAAATAAATCTTTTTAAAAAATGAGCCTAGAGACTTAAAGACAAAATTCTCATAAGGAGCCATTCGTGACTCTTTCCTGGATTATTTCAGTTGCACACATTTTCAAATAGGCAGTGGCCATGATTTTCCAACAAACTGGATGGATACAGTGGAATATACACATACGTACGTGTAAACAGGACTTCAGGAAGATGAAATCACAAATGGTTTAATCAATAGATAGATCATGAGAGTATATTACATTCAAGTCATCTATGAAGCTGTGTTGAGTGGTAAATGCTTGTGATGATCAGCAGGACTTAGGACGTTTGAGTAAGGAGGATTCTAAGTTTGAGCCTAGTCCAAACTAAACAAATGAAATCCTGTCTTCACACACACACACACACACACACACACACACACACACACACACACCCATCTCAATGTAGCACTTAACTGCTGTCTGGGGTCCCATTCCTCCCATTCTTTAAAGGGTCCTCTGTACTCATCTCTTTCATAGCAGATAGCCACTCCTTCCATACACAGCAAGAGCAACAGTGAAGGTGTGTCTTCCCAGATGATCTGTCCTTCTTAAGAATTATCCTCTAGATCCTCCTGAAGAACCTAGAAATTCCTGCTGAAATGGTTCTAGACTCAGGTCCACTCCCAGTGCTGTGGTCTGCCCTTCCGTGGATGAGCAATCCCACCAGTGTCCTTGACTGTGACGTTCATGTGCACCCGTAAGAAGCTGGAACATGTTTAAAGTCCCTCAGTGCGATGCCGCCAAACTTTGTATATGTAAGTGGGTAGCTACCGGGCCTTATGAGAACATGGTGTGATCAAGGATGTGTGAGGAAGAAAGCAAGCAAGCAAACTTTTGGGGTTTGATGGTGTGTGAACTTCCATTTCCTGCCTAAGCTCGTGGGTAAGCTCAGAATCGTTCATGAATAAAACTGCCCCCTCCCCCAATGCTTCCTGGTATACCAAGTCCATTACGTGTTCTATCAGAAGGAGATATCGCTAGAACAGATTGGTTGGGTATTGCTTAGTGGTTTTATAAGGACAGATATTTTTAAACATTCTTGTGATTAAAAACAAAAGGAAAATCCTATGAATTGCAAATTCTAGGGTCTTTCAGAGCTTCTTCACCAGGTCAGAACATTTTGGAATATATGAAAAAATTGTATAAAGGTTAACAGCTCTACTGACTTGTGCACATCTTCAAGGGTCCAATCATAATTTCTTTCTTTCACGAGGCGGCCTTCACATTGCTACTCTAGGAGCTACAAAGCACACAGGTTTGGATGAACCCTTCCCCATAAAAGGGGGGAGGATAGGAAGTAAGGGAAGGTTTGGCCTAATACAATTAACATGTTACTGAATAAAAGTAGATGTACCGACATATAGTGCAAAGACTTGTTTATGATTTTTCACTCAATTATTTCCTAAATACGTTTAATGGAAGATTTATTCCTTTTAGCAAGAATTGATTTAAGTAAAGGTTGGAAGTAAACAGGGTTAGTAGCACCAATCCTTTTAAAACTATAAAATTGGATATTATAGTATTTTTTAAACTCCTGAGTTTTCAGAGGAAGTAAATTCAGATTCATTAAAAAAACCACTGACTTTCTCTTGTGTCTATACAATTAAAAAGTGAGAAGTGCAGGGAACATCTTTACTCTGCTAACTTTTGGACACAATCCAATTCCTGTTTTATCAGTAAGTGTATTGGGGACTATGCTGGCAGACAAAATACTTCCAGTTCAGTAGGCTGAAGTTATAACATGGTCATTATCAAATGTCCAGTAAGCAAGACAGTAAGTCCTAAAGAAATTCTAGCCCAGGTGCAGACTGTCTCCATTGCTCTACCTAAACTTTGCCCCACACCCCACTTAGGAACACTATGCAAGCAACCCTTTCAGGCTTGATATCCTTTCCAGCCATGGAGTCATTTGGTGGCATTTATCACCTATGTGATGGGAGATGAAGGCAGAAGTAGCAAATTTAACTGTGGAAAGTGGCTAACCTCTCCAAAAACATCAGCAGCAGACATGTTTCATTTACTACATCACAACTGGATGATCATATGGATCTGAAATAACTGTTAATATGCTGGAATCACTTTGTTGACTTTCTAACACTCATTTGACAATTTTATTCTTGAGGAGTGAGAATTGATTGTTAGGCTATTTTCCGAGTGATCAGGTAGGTAATTTAGAGTTTGAAAGAAGGAAGGGCATCAAGTATACTGTGAGTTAAAGTGGTGAATTTAGGAGACTTGCAGACAGAGGGAATGTCTGCCATAAAATTCATGAAGTGATAACGTCTCCAGACGGGATGGAGAAGCGACCATGTGCAAACTTCAGGTTGTGCAAACATAAAGACTTGAGACTGACTGTCCAATGCCCACCTACAGAGCCTGCTTTGGTGACCACAGCTTGTACCCCTACTGCTGGGGAACCAGAGACAGGAAGACCCCTGGAGCTCTACAGCCAGCTAGTTAACCTGATTTCAAGATCCAGATTTTAGTGAGAATCCTTGCCTTGAAAAGTAAAATTAGTGGTTCCTGGGGAACAACACATGTGGAGTCACATACACCTGCACACAGGAAGACACACATCTGCGCATGCACATACACACATACACACATACACACACACACACACACACACACACACACCACCTTAGGGAGATTCTAGCTGATAAGTCCTCTTAAAGTAAATTACTCTGGATACTTAATCTCAGATAACCTTAAGACAATACTGAGATCGGTTCCTACCTCAAAGTGGCATTACAAGCAGGAAACATCTGTAATAATTTTAATTTGTCCTTTTTCTGACCATTAGGGTGGGCTGTGTGTCAATCAGGAAGAATGACTGACTATGACTAGGAATGATACAATCTATATTACAAAATGCTGATTTATACTACATTTTGTTTCCTTGGATATTTGAGAAACTACTGCAAACTGCCTCATCTCTGACTATCGTTAAGAATAAGCATTAAAGGGTAAAAATACAGTTGCTCACTATCAAGCATGCTCATTATCCTGAGACAGAAAAAAAAAAGCCCTCAGGAAATGAGAGGGAAATAATTGGTGTTGAATACTGTTGGTATATAGAACTAAAAGTTAAATAGCTAATATGATTAATGTTAATAGCATCAATCTTCAATATAAATAATGTCATGCATTTCTATCCTGTTACCTTCATCTTTTGAAATGTAGGAAATAGGTTGAAATATGCAATACCTAAAAAGTGGAAGGAAATACTAGGGAATGAACTGAATTGAGCCAAGAACTGTGTATATTGATTCTGTAGGGGCATCACTGTATATTCCTAAGCATACATGTAAGCTTTAATATATTGAAAATGTCAACAATATAAAGATAGGAAAGGTTCAGTGATAAACACAATACTGGTGTTAATTTGAAACCCTTAGAAAGTCCATTACATTCTGCCTCTCTGCTTCCCAGATTGTACTAACTACTCTGAAGACATTATCTTAACTTCATCGTATGAAAGGAGA
Organism: Apodemus sylvaticus; assembly: GCF_947179515.1. Taxonomy (NCBI): domain Eukaryota; kingdom Metazoa; phylum Chordata; class Mammalia; order Rodentia; family Muridae; genus Apodemus; species Apodemus sylvaticus. Next base: position 91,802,180 of record NC_067480.1, read on the forward strand.
GTTCTGACAGTTGGCTGGGTTATAGATGTGCTCTGTAAGCCACATAGAAATGTAATCTGTTTTAGCTACAGTTGAATCAGCTAGAACAAGTGGAACTTAGTTAAGACTGTAGCGTTGATACCTGTTCTTAGAAGGAACATACTGATATACAAGCTTAAAAAAAGCTTGGCACCTTGTCATTGGAACACATCAAATGATGTTTCTTGATGCATTCTTTTAAAGATTTATGCAGTGTTAATAGTGCACTTTGAAAATTAACATTGAGCTGAAACCCTTGGAAGGTAAAGAGTTAAGTGAGTTAAACTGATTTAGCATAGAGATCAAACAACCCTAGAACCTTAAAAATAAAGCGCCCACACATAGACATTTGCTTAAGGAATCTAAGACACAGTGATAGCAAATCCTAAGCCACTGGTCCCAGCATTCCTTATGACCACAGGGAAAAGCAATGGCTGACCCTTCTGACTGCAGGCTCCTCCACACCCAGTGAACACCATGTTCTTCATCCTTGGGTTAGTTCACGGTGATCACATTTCATTTGCTCAGACTTTCTCAGAATAAATCTAACAGTCAAGACTCCAGCATCTCAAAGTTTCACTTTTTAAGTAAAAAGTGGTACTGTCTCGCTACTGCCATATATAGTGTCCCCACAATGGAAGGATCCTGGTTGTAAAACTGTGGCATGAAGGAAAACCACCCTGGGCTCCACTATTCTCTTCAGAAACTAGGAAATTCTTTTTCCAAATCCAATTCTGAAGCAGAAAAGCGAAAAGCAATTATGCTCTCAATATTGCCCTTAAAAAAAACCACAAAAGAAAATAAAAAAAGTCTCTGCATGTGCTACTTTAAATTCTAGGAAAGCTGATAAAAACAGTATTTCTCTAAAAATAAGTTTACATTTGTTTAAATGAAATTAAGTGGCCTAGGTCTAAATCAATCTGAAACAAACAAATCCCCAAAAGGTGCTTCCTCCTGCATTTGAAATCACCATGTGTGTGCACGCACATGCACATGCACACACAGATACCAACAAACAGAACTGTCTTTGGAATATGTGAAACAATTCTCTGAAAGTTTGTGGCTAAGTTTGTACAAGTTACACACTATGGGAATACCAAATTCCATTTCCAACTGTAGAATGAAGCCCTGTTCTGGACTCTGCTTTCCAAAGACAAGGATTGCTACAGGAAGGATTTATCACCAGCCCATACCTACAGCACGCTTAGAGATAGGAGCTCCTGATGTAGCTCCTAACAGGCTTCCAGAGCCACAGGGCTTATAACAGAGACCTTGAATATTTTAGGTGCTTGTTTTAAAACAATTGTTCTAATTGCTACCTTATTCTTACACATGGGAATATATACTTATTTACATTTACATGTATGCATAGAAAAATAATACATGAAGAAAATAGACCATAGATTTGAAAGGCATCAAGGAAGGTATATGTGCGATTTTGGAGGAAATAAAGGGAAGGAAGAAATAATATAATTCTACTATAATATCAAAAATAAATATTTTTTTTAAAAAGAGAGCCAAAAGGATCAGAAAGTCTGCTGTATGATCCCACTGCCTAGAAAAGATAGAGAAGCTAAGTCCATGAGCCTCAACAATATCACTGCTTAAACAGTGACCATGCCAATAAACATGCTGATGTTGAAAGAGGGAATTTCATGGGATCCCACACGTAGGCAAGGCACTACAGGCAACTACTGATTACTGAGAGAAGTGAAATTAGTCTCTCCAGGAGATAAGCCACCTAACTTCTTATCCGAAGCAAGAGGCCATCCTTGAAGCCCTAGCCACAGGTAACAGACTCAACCAGCTGCATTTATATATTTACACGTATAAATGTGCAATAATAATCAGACAAAATAAATACGTCAGTTTGAGAAGGAGCCGGAGGACCTGAGAGGGCTTGGAAGGAAGGCTAAGAGCAGTGACTCTCAACCTTCCTAATGCTGTGACCTTCTTTTTTTTTAATTTATTTTTTTATTCGATATATTTTTTATTTACATTTCAAATGATTTACCTCCTTCTGGCCTCCTACTCCCCAAAAGTCACATAAGCCCCCTTCCCTCCCCCTGTTCTCCCACCCACCCGTACCCACTTCCCTGTTCTGGTTTTGCCTTATATTGCTACACTGAGTCTTTCCAGAACCAGGGGCCACTCCTCCGTTCTTCTTGTACCTCATTTGATGTGTGGATTATGTTTTGGGTATTCCAGTTTTCCAGGCTAATATCCACTTATTAGTGAGTGCATACCATGATTGATCTTTTGAGACTGGGTTACCTCACTTAGTATGATGTTCTTCTGGGCACCTCACTTCCGAAAGATCCTGCTATACCACTCCTGGGCATATACCCAGAGGATTCCCCAGCATATAATAAGGATACATGCTCCACTATGTTCATAGCAGCCCTATTTATAATTGCCAGGTGCTGGAAAGAACCCAGGTATCCCTCAACAGAAGAGTGGATGCAAAAAATGTGGTATATCTACACAATGGAGTACTATTCAGCCATTAGAAACAATGAATTCATGAAATTCTTAGGTAAATGGATGGAGCTGCTGTGACCTTCTAATGCAGTTTGTCACATGGCAATGACCCTCCACACAAAATTATTTTTGTTGTTACTTCCTAAATGAATTTGATACTGTTATGAATCATAATGTAAATATCTGATATGCAGACTGAGAAAGGATTGTTCCACTAACCATGACAATGAAAAGCATTGACTTACAAGGAAGAATGGGAAAGTAGGAAGGGCCATATTTTTTTTATTTTATTAAAACATTAATAAAATTTATAATTAATAAAACATAAATAAATCATTTTTTTTAAAAAAAAGACAAAACTACTACACTGTTTTTGGTAAAAATCCCATTTGGTTATCTGGCTGCACTATCGCCAGTTCAAGAGTCCGACAGGGCAGCCACCACAAATGTTCCCTGCCAACTAAATATCTTGGAAAGTCTGTGAGGAATCACGACAAAGGAGGGAGAGTGGGGACTATAGTCTGCTGTGGTTTTCCTTAGATAGCTGGCTTTCTGCCTCTCAGTTAGTCCATTACTTCCCTTTCATCTTCTCCTTAAGAATGCTTTCCTGCTAAATTCACCTCTAATGCAGGGGTTCTACAGGCATCTCTGAGAACTGAGAACTGGCTTGGCTATTTGGCAGATTTCTGGGTGGATAGTTCTCTTGCCTGCGCTCCAGTCTTCATAAAGCCTCAGGTTTCAGGTTCCCGATATTCAAAAGATTATTTGCATTTTGTCTAGAAAAGCCTTACAAGCACCTTCATGTTCACAGAACTTTGAGGTTTATCCTGTCTTACCTTAAACGGATGACATTTCCCAGTTATTTTTTTAAATTATTTTTATTATTTCTAATTATGTGTATGTATATATCTTCCTGTGTGTGGCTATGTGCATGTGAGTTCAGGTGCCTGGGAAGGTTATGGGAGTCAGATCATCTAGAGATGGATTGCAGGCATTGTAAGCTACCAAATCTCCAGGTCTCTGCAAAAACAGTAAGCATTCTTGGTCACTGAGACTTCTCTCCAGCTTCTGCTTTCCTCACGTATCTGAGCAAGCAAATGTGTTATGAAGATAATTGAGCAGATATGACTTGACAGCAAAGTCAGGGAACCCAACAAAGAAGTGAGCTCATTTTAGGTGATCAGACAGGACTGATGTCCATCACGGGAGTGGATCTGAGGTTTCCTTGGTGAAGCAGACACTCTTCCTAGGACTGCGGACTCACCTGGCACATCTGACCTCTCTCCTGCCCATCTTTTGTGGTTTGCTGTGTGGATTCCAGGCTCTGTAACCTAACTGCTTATAATAGTAACCTATTTACTTGTACCTCCTACAGATTCTGCTTTTGTGGTTGACTGTAGTGGTCACGTAATAGGCTCAACCTGCCCTTCTACAAATGTCTCATGTCCACTAGTGCTCCGAAGTCACGATCACTATCGGGACATGATTGGGAGTCTTAGTCTCTCGGCCCCCAGTTCTTTAACCAACTGGTGTCCATGTTTTGAGAGTCTTGCTATGTCCCATGGCTTTGAGCAACTGTGGCAGCTTAGCTTTCAGAGAGATGGCACTGGGAACTTGTTCCACTTCCATCTGCTTTATGATAGTTATGGACGTTATCTGCAGGTCACCTACGTTCAGTTCTCACCCACGTTCTCTTGTTTACCTTTCCCTAACTCCTAAAAGGAATGTCTACTGAACACAGACTGCTAGCATCCCAACTCTACTTCATCTGGCAATTTCTCTGTCCTAGCTTCTCCTATACCATCTGCTTCTCCTATACCATCTGCTTCTTCTATACCATCTGCTTCTCCTATACCATCTGTTTCTCCTATACCAACTGCTTCTCCTGTACCATCTGCTTCTCCTATACCATCTGCTTCTCCTATACCATCTGCTTCTCCTATACCATGTTTCTCCTATACCAACTGCTTCTCCTATACCATCTGCTTCTCCTATACCATCTGCTTCTTCTATACCATCTGCTTCTCCTATACCATCTGTTTCTCCTATACCAACTGCTTCTCCTGTACCATCTGCTTCTCCTATACCATCTGCTTCTCCTATACCATCTGCTTCTCCTATACCATCTGCTTCTCCTATACCAACTGCTTCTTGCTTCTCCTATACCATCTACTTCTCCTATACCATCTGCTTCTCCTATACCAACTGCTTCTTGCTTCTCCTATACCATCTGCTTCTCCTATACCATCTGCTTCTCCTATACCAACTGCTTCTCCTATACCAACTGCTTCTTGCTTCTCCTATACCATCTGCTTCTCCTATACCATCTGCTTCTCCTATACCATCTGCTTCTCCTATACCAACTGCTTCTTCTATACCATCTGCTTCTCCTATACCATCTGCTTCTCCTATACCAACTGCTTCTTCTATACCATCTGATTCTCCTATACCATCTCTTTCTCCTATACCAACTGCTTCTTGCTTCTCCTATACCATCTGCTTCTCCTATACCATCTGTTTCTCCTATACCAACTGCTTCTTGCTTCTCCTATACCATCTGCTTCTCCTATACCATCTGTTTCTCCTATACCAACTGCTTCTCCTATACCATCTGCTTCTCCTATACCATCTGCTTCTCCTATACCATCTGCTTCTTCTATACCATCATATGCCATCACCTACCTGGGATGACTTTCTTATTCTTCTCTCAAGTCTTTTAAGATTCTTGATGAACTCTTTGTGCAATGCTCTGACCAGCCTAAATGGCATTGATGATGTTTTTCAAAATAACTACATCCATTATTCCCCAATTAATAATTTGGTAATTGACCATGGTTTGCTTTATGGAAACTTCACATTAATGATGCATACATAATACACTCTTACCATTCTCTAATTCTTAATATGACCACACACACATATGCACACACACACCACTTCCATTTATCTCTACGTCAGGACTAATACTCACAATGGTTTGAGCAAAATGATCCTTAGCAAATGTCTAATGAATGAGTTATTTTGTATGACTTGTCGAACATTTTTAAGTTTAAAAATGTTTTATATTGTGATATTAATATTGATGTTGATGTTAATGCATGATCTTGGAGATGCATAAGGAAGAAAGTATTAGGGTGAACAGTGATGTGTTTGCGTGTCAGGTTAATTGTGATGGCTAGTTTCATATCAACTTGACACATGCTATAGTCATCTAAGAGGGGAAACCACAATTGACAGGTTATTTCCATAAGATCAGGCTATAGGCAAGCCTGCAAGACATTTTCTTAGTTAGTGATTGATGGGGTAGGGCTTACCCCATTATGTGCTGGTGGTTCCGGGTTCTAGAGGAAAGCAAGCTGAGGAAGCCATGGGGAGCAAGAAGCCAGTAGGCTGCACTCCTCCATGGCCTCTGCATCAGCTCCCGCCTCCTGGGTCCTGTCCTGTTTTATTACCTACCCTGACTTTTTTCAGTGATGAACAGTAATGTGGAAGCATAAGCCAAATTATTCCTTCCCTCTCCAAGCTGCTTTGGGTCATGGTGTTTCATTGCAGTAACAGAGACCCTGACAAAGAGACTCGCTGACTTGATTTCCACTATAACAACACAGACGTTGCCATTGTAATTTCCTCAGAGAAGCCAAAAATGAACCCAATTAACTGTTTCACTTAAGGTTTTTTTAAAAAAAAAATGCAGACAACTCTGATTCTGTACTGGTGCTCTTGCTCCAAGATTAAAATGTGAGGGAGAAAAAGAGGAACCCATTCACGGAGGTGGAGAGACAGTCTCTTGCTACTTATAAGCAAGCTCAGATACAAATCGAGAGGCTTTTCACTGAGTTGGCTAAGGGCAAAGATGGTGTAAAACTAAGCAGATGTTAGGATTCCTTTCAAGACAGATGACTGAAGCTATATTGGGAATTAGGGGAGGGAACGAATAAATCTCAAACGTATCACAGCCGACCTAAGTGTATTTATGCTCTCCTTCCATGCATAATCCCAGCTTCTGAAGGTAGATGTTAAATGTTGAGCTAAAAATTGTGGATTGATTCCATCCAAGTATTAGTCAGGGCACCAACAGTATAAACAGAAGAAAAGGTACATGGAGGAAACTCTTCTTTAATATGTTATAAAACCCTAAATAGGCAAAGCATCTTCTGGTTTTAAAGCCGTCTTAGAAGGAAAGGAGCTACTGGTAAATATTGAGTGACTATGCACATTAGCTGTTGGGGAAGTACCCTGTGTTTGAATGCACACATGTGAAATTGTCCTTTCTGAGAGTGTTCTCAGAATGGCCTTGGCACAAGTGCTGGAGAAAACAAGCACTTCCAGTTTCCTCCCTGTTGTCTGTGACATCAGCATATGAATGAACAGAGGAAGAATCAGTGTACAGTTGTCACAGTATACATCTGCATATACATTATCTCAAGGCCAAGAGGAATCAATGTTTGATTAAATCTATTTCTGGACAATTTCATATGTGTGCAGAATGCTTTCTGATTACAGATATCCCTGTCCTCTTGTCTCCCCCCACTATAACAATCACTTCAAGTCTACTTAAGATTTCATCAAACTGTTGATATATTTGTTTCTTGTGACCTAACGAGTTACACTTCTCTGGCCCTCTTCTGAACATAACAAAAGCAAAGGAGGTTTCTGGACTCCAGCTAAGAAAAATGTGACTTGTTATTCCCAAATGCAAAGTAAAATATACTTCTTGATTTTTTTTTTAAAGCTCATATATAGCAGTGACATTCCCTTATAGGTAAAAAGGCTGTTGTGTTGTGTGTATCATGACAGTTTGGAACAGAAAGGAGACAGCTTTAAAGAACAGTCTAACCTTGGAGCAGCATCAGGAGTGCAATTTGGTGCTAGTGAGACTTCACCTTTGAAGTCCCTGGACAGCTTTAACATCATCTACAGTGAGTCTAGCTTTAAAGTTAACCAGGGCTGAGAAGCATAAACGTGCAGGTAGCGTGGCCATCGAGACATCCCTCTGTAAATATTTTATCTACACAGAACATACCTTTCCCGTCCTCTTTTCATGCCATTTCTGGTAATCTTAAGTTTATAATAGCAACTTTGAAAACAGTTGTGTACCACAGAAGGGCTTAGGAAAACATAGGAACCTGGCTTGTCATTTCAGCTCTAGGAAAAGTTACAAAGTAACCAAAACATTGCTGTTAGGAGTTACTAAGTACAAAGGGAGCATTGACTTACCTTGCTTATCTTGAATCTATTAAGTAGCAGCAGTGAATCCTTCCCAGGGGAAAAAGCAAAGCTCAAAGAAGCTGTGACCTAGCTTGAATGACTCCGCCTGTCTCTGGGTGGGTATTTATCAGATCTCTCTCTCTCTCTCTCTCTCTCTCTCTCTCTCTCTCTCTCTCTCTCTCTCTCTCTCTCTCTCTCTCTCTCCTCCTTCTCTCTCCCTCCTGTTCCCTCCCCCTCTCTTTCTCACACAGAAACACAGCATGATTAAATTGCTTCTATCAAGAACGCCTTTTCTAGAATGGGGCCACAAAGTGCAAAATCATTGGGCAATCTTCTATGTATCAACAAATAAATGTGGAAACCGCTAAACAGCTACGGACTGAAAGCTGTTACGCTGTCCACATCTTAAACAAGCTGTGCAGCGAAGATACACAAATAAAATTAATCTCCAGCATGCTGCCTGCTTTACTAAGTGTCTCTGACCGCATAAGCAGTGCTGAGGTACAGCTCAGAACTAAAGCGTAATTTCTAGTATAAACCTGTCTGTCGGAAAGATTTTCAGGGGCCAGAAGACATTTTCTTATCATTTTTTTCCCCATCAAATCCACTTGGTACTTGTAAAACACATATAACTTACACTGACTTAAATTGTCAAAATCATGACTTTTAACACGTCCTTATTAAACACTCCTAAACTAAGGCTACTTTTCTCATGTTCTCCCTACCCAAGTCTCCCTCTACCAGGGGACAAGCAGCAGGGGAGGGCAGGGGCTGAACTTCATTTCTCTTGTGGACTTCCCTATACCTGCCTTTTGTTCTCCGAGCTTCAGACACATTTCAGAGGGACCCTCATGGGAATACTCATGGTATGCTGTAGTCCCCAAGTATGTCCAGGGAGGCTCAGGAAAGTTAGTACTCCAAAGTGCCAAAATTACAACCACTAATCAAAACAAACCCTCCCCAAACCAAAGACGATTCTTAGTAAGTTGTTAGATCCTGCGTAAGCTCTCGTGGGCTACCCTACCCCAGGGAGGGAGAACAGCAGTGCTGGACAGTTCACCATAAGAGGGGTCCCTTTGGGTCCCCTTGGGTCCCCTTGTTCCAAATTGGCACAGTGAAATTGGAGAGAGTGGCGCCCAGAATGCTTGAGACTTTCTTTCTCTCTTCTAGGACAGGGCACATAAAGGACAGAATAATTTGATAAAGTTGTCTCAACATAGCTACAAGTGATATTTTTAAATTCTATTTACTATTGATATGACAAGGGATGGAAGCCTGTGTAACTCAAAACCTCTAGCTGTTGCTACTTTTGAAGCCAAGTACATGAACAAGGATAGGCAACACTGAAAGGAGGGGGAAAAGAGGGAGGGGAGAGAAAGAGGGTACGGAGGGCAGGTGATCACAGGTCTTGACTTCCCCCACCATCTGGTGCCTGTGTTGGACCCAAACCACACACCCTGTCTCCAAAGTTATAGGCAGATGCTGCTGGGGTCTTGGTCGACCTTCTAGGTGCCTACTTTTCTGTTGTCAGTGATGTTGTTTTGTGGGCACCTGTGAGCTTTGACTGAGGGCTCCTTACATCAGCAGCATACATATTTCTCTCTCTTGAGGCACCAGAAAGGTGCGACTGCATAAGCGGACCTGAGTCCACGGCAAATGAAGGCACTGGAGGGATGCTACAGGCTCCTTGCTCTTGGCAGCTGTCAATCCTCTCCTGCAGAACTCTAATGTGCTCTAGTTCTCCCTGCTGACTGATCTTATTTGTAAAGCATGTATTAAATATTGCCTCCCTTTCCTTACCTCCATCCTCACAGTCATGGGTACACTTGCCTGGATTGTGCCTTGAATATACCACTACAAGTCTTGGGGCTTTTTCACTTAGGGAATCCCAACCAACAGTATCACCAAAGAGAGGCATCTTATTCTGTTTTGCAAAAAATGTGTAGCTATAGTTGAACCAATATTGAGGAAAAGCAGACACTTATGTTTTTTACTAGCAAGTGTGGAGGTTAGAGGTCATGTCTCTTTCTCTATTGCTTTCCAAGTTGGTTTTTGAGACACTGTCTCCCACCTGTGAACCTGAAACTCTTTTATCTAGACTGACTGGCCAGGGAGCTCTAGGGAATCCACCAGTCTCTGCCTTCTACGTGCTGTTCTTACCCATAAACTCAACTTCTATGTTGGCACTCTTGATCCAAACTGAGGCTGTGGCATCGAAAAGGCTGGTAGCTACAACATTTACATCATGGTAACATAGTCTATTTAGATGGTAATACAAATAATATTGAGATGCAAATTCTCTCTACATTTTCTAAGAAATAAGGATTCTGACTCATAACGCATGTATATGGAATAGCTAAACTGAACACTATTTCAGATGAAGACAATGTCGTCACTAAAAACACTGATAAAATACAACATAAGTCAACTTTAAACACAGGGAGCTAGAACTAATCAATAAAGGTGATCACTGAGAGGGAGAATATAATCTACTACAAAATACAAATTAAGAAAGTTGATGTTGCTTACTGCCTTTGAAGTCACAATGTAGACATGGATGGGATCCAATTCAGCTTCTTAGTACCTATGTAGGAACTAACAGTCTCCCTCCTGGGCATAGGGAATGAATGTAAAATACACGTGACATACAAAACTACAACTTCCTATTTACTGTTTCATCCCAGTCCATCCAGGTAAGCAAACTTAATCTTAACCATTCCATACAACTGGTGTTAGAAATCTGTGGAAACAGTGTCCAGTAAGTTTCTAGGAATATGGAAGTAAAATGACTAAATCTTTCTAGAACATTGGACAAAACAAGTCATTTACATGTTTTTTTTTTTGCAATGTAAGATATATTTTGAAAAGCAAATGATTTAAGTAATATTAATAACATTTTTAGATGACATTTGTAGAAAAAAATTCTCTCAATTGGATAGGAAACTTCATTACTTTTTACAGGGATGGAAAGAAATATATAGCAGAATATCCTAGTCAAGGGAATCCATTGCCTCACGAGGGCTTTAGTGACATGCATCCCAAACAAAGCTGACTAAATTGACTTTTGGAGTGTGTGTGTGTGTGTGTGTGTGTGTGTGTGTGCACGCGCGCTTGTGTGCATTGGGGAAGGGAGCAGAATACATTCCTATTTAGTATCCTAGAGTTTGGGAATGTTGCTTTTTAGAAAAAGGTGATTGATTGCTTTCCAATGACAATAATTTTGGACACACAGATACATGTTGATAAGGGTTGCCTTTAGGGATACTTTTCAAGTTGAAGACGTCTCATGTTTATATATATGTGTATGCATGTATATATATATATATAATATATATACATATATATAATATATATATATATATATATATATATAAAATGTGTACAGTTGTCTCTTAGTGAATATGTAAACATGTGTCTGTGTGAATGCCTGTGGAGGCCAAAAGAGGGCACTAGATCCTCTGAAACTGGAGGAATGGGTGGTTGTGAGCTACCTGATGTGTGTGGTGGGAATGGAACTCTGGTCCTATGTAAGAGGACTGTGTCTTAACAGTTGAGCCATCTCTTCAGAATGTCTCATCTGACATTCACAGCTGGGTTCTGCGATACTCTGAGGGTAGACAATGTGCCATCTGAAAACTGTCTATGGCTTAAGAAGCACTCGGCAGCTATAGCCTGACAGGCAGAAAATAAGGCCTTCAAACTTGAATATCAGTCGTCTCTCTTGTTTCCTGCCCCAATACCTCAAGCTGCTTTCCCGAGGACCAGGCTCTTAACAGTCATACTCGTTCTTCAGCTTTTCATTTTAAGAATTCCTTTTCATTAGAATATGTCTCAAGGGCTGGTGAGATGACTCAAGGGTTAAGAGCACTGACTACTCTTCTGAAGGTCCTGAGTTCAAATCCCAGCAACCACATGGCGGCTTACAACTATCTATAATGAGATCTGAGGCCCTCTTCTGGTGTCTAAAGACAGCTACAGTGTACTTACATATAATAATAAATAAATCTTTAAAAAAAAAAAAAAGAAGCCTACACTCTCAGTAAGGGGAGTGTGGGCATCTTTAAAAAAATACTAATCTTAAAAAAAAAGAATATGTCTCAAAAATGTACCTTCTTTGACAGGATAAGTGACCTCCCCTCTGTGATCCTATCTGTGACAATAACACTTAAATAAAATTTTCTTTTATTTGTCCCTATATGCTCTGCAGTAAAGTGAATACCGTGTAAACAGGAATTTCCCCTGAATCTATCGAAACAACCTTTGCTAACTGTCAACTCAGGAATCTTAGAAGTCATGTCCAAGTGTTTTCCAGGTTTCACACCAACTTGTAGCCTTTCCCTGAATTAGGAAAAAATGATGCTTAAATGTTACAGAGATGGTGGCTGCCGTTATTACCCACCCACCTGGTCTCTTAAGTAGGCTCTTCAGTTCTATTGTGTTAAACTGTATCTTTATGTAAAACCAATGCTATCTTTTTCTCCTGTGTTGTTCACTTAATTATCTCTAATCTTATGTGCACAGGTGTTTTTGTGTCTCTATTTGTATTCTCCACATACATGCCTGGTGCCCTCAGAAAACAGAAGAAAGTGGTGGTGCATGGCCTGGAACGGAAGCTACAGATGCTTTCAGGCTACCGGGTGAGTACTATGTCTTCTGGAAGAGCAGCTCGTGTTCTTACCCACTGAGCCATCTCTGCAGCCTCTTGTTCATTACTTCTATGAAGGTCACAGCAAAAGAGCAAATCATTCTTTGCACAAATCCACACTGGTCTGTGATCTGCAGATAAGACAGGGGTGAAATCCCTGGATCCAAGCTCTTCCTAATGGGCAGCAGATGTGCTTCTAGAAAATTCGGTGTGCAACCTGGGAAAGGTGTAGCTGCGCAACACTGTAGCACAAAGGAGCCGAGCTTAGCCTTTTGCTAAAGCCACCAGGGGTTCCCTCTTCTTTTTGTTATTCTTTCTCTATTGGTAACCCAAAACAATGCATATTTATGCTTAGAAAAATTTTAGTTTAATGGTGGTTAATGAGCAATTCCAAGATGGCACAGGAGATACAGTAATCTGCAGATTTAGTTTCCAGTTTCAAAATATGTTAAGTTTTGAATATCATATATGTATATATTATATATGTATACAGTTTTATGAAAATCAAGCTATGTTACCACAGAGTGCAGAGTGTAGAAATATTGCTGACCACCATAAGTCAGGCCTATTATGCACTACTCAGGACACAGGCTGAACAAACTGTCAAAGTCAAGAGGTGGATTGTGACGAAGAAGTCGACACTGCAGGCTTGTTGATCTTCAGAGAGAATTACTATAATTCAGACAAACACATCCACAGCAACTGTGAAACTTCGCTGTCTTTACTTTAAATTATTCAAGTCATAAGGGTGGACCCAAAGCCCAAGCTGGTCCTTCTCAGAGGTGCAGGGAGGCTGCTTTGCTATGTGAATTTTTCAACTTAAAATGTAGACTGCCTTCCCTGCTGAGCCAGTTAAGGATCAAGCATCAAAGTAAAGGAAGGCATAAAAGCCTGAGGAGAGGCCTGGCCTCTGGAGGCTCTGTGGAAAGGGGTCTTGACTCATCACTCTACAGGCTAAGCTGAGCTCTGTGTGAATTACTGAGTTAATCCAGACAGTCAGATTTCAGTGTTAGACGAAAGCATGAGACCTCACTGTGTGCAGTGCGCACTGCACTGCAGCCTTGCACACTGCACCATGGGAGCCCCGCTGCCCCACCCTGAGGTCTGTTAAATTTCCGGTTCATGTTCATGGCAAAAACAATTGTCTGGGCTGTTTAAATGGCTTAGTTGTGAAGAACTTGTAATCCTGAGGGCCGGAGTCTGGATCCCTGGTTTTCATGTAAATACTGAGCACAGAATTCTGTGTGTGTGTGTGTGTGTGTGTGTGTGTGTGTGTGTACAAGGTGACGATGAGGGTCTCCCTCTGTCACGTCTCACTTCTTCAGATAAGGTTTCTCAGTGAAACTTGAGCTCGTGGTTTAGCTAGGCTGGGTGGCCACAGAGCTGTAGGAATCAGCTGCTTCTCATCCACACTGGAGCTACAGGCATAGAAGTCTATTGCTCAGCAGTTACATGTGCCAGGGATCCGAACTCAGGCCCTCAGGATCACCAGCTATTTACCACTAAGCCATTTAAACAGCCTAAAGAATAGTTTGTTTGCTTTTGCCTAGAATATGAAGGAAGACATTTCCTGGTTTTAAGAAGCTAAGATTCAGTCATGATAAGGGCATAAGGCAAATGTTCTATGATCAGTTATTTCAGAGAAGACTGATGAATTATAACAATTATTTGTGTAGAAGTGTCAAAATGTGCAAACTTCATACATAAATAAAATGCATGAGGCCAACTAGAAAAACATGTGTTGAGCTTCATCCATTTTGTCAAAAATATAAATTGATACAAATACCGTTTAAGAAACAAAAACAAACTTTAGTTACATATGCAAAGATGATCAATTCCTTCCCGTGTCCATTCTGTATAGTTCTTATTGGTTGGTGATAATTGGGTTAATTTTGTAGGACAAAGCATAATAGTTTCCCTCATCCTGATCTGACTACGTAGGTCTATCCTCACATGCTTAATATTTGAACCTTACTTTAAGGGCAAAGATACAGAGGGGGAGAAAGAGAGGGAGAGGAATAAGGAAGGGGGAGGGGAGGGAAAAGAGAAGAGGTGGGAAAGAGAAGAGGTGGGAAAGAGAAGAGGTGGGAAAGAGAAGAGGTGAAGGTGGAGCAGGACAAAGAAGAAGGAAAACAGAATGAAGGGAAGAGAGGAAGATAGAAGGAAAAAAGAGAGTGGAAGTCACAGTGCAGCTGGGCTCCACGCCTCAGCAGCAGGGGCCAGGCTGCAGGTCCTGATGGATTTGCTTCTAGGCCCATCCCTATGCAATTAGCCCAACCCCCTACAAGGTCCAACAACCAAGAGAGTTGGCAGATATGGATGGCCACATGTTTTTCCTATGTACAAATAATAATGTGAGTGATATTAAATGTAAACATTGGCATATCCATTTTTTTCTAGATATATAAAAGCACTTCCAAAACAAGCGACCCAAAACGAAAATAGTCAAAACACTCTCATTCTCAAGAACAAGCCCTGAAGGTCGGATATAGTTTCTAAGCCATGAAATGTTAAGAGATTTCAATGTCAGACTATAAACAGTTTAATTTTCTGTCAAAGAAGTAGTGTGTGTTTACTGTAATTATCTTAACTATTGCAGACATGTGAGATAAATTAAAAATTGGCCCTGTGTCCTAGGTAAATTTAATGATAGTCCCAACTTACAAGCTGACGCAGGATATTCCTTGGTAAGAACCCTATCCCATGAATCGTTGCAGGCGCTGCAGCTTGGCAGCCTGTGTTTGAGAGGGAGCTCTGCTCATGACAGAGTTGTAGCCTCTGTATCTCATTTCCAAAGCAGCAAACAGGAGAAATGGTAAGAGAGTCCTTCACACACCATCAGTATGGTTAAATAAATGAAGACACCAGGAGAGTGACGTAAGGTTGACATCTCTGTGGAAAAGGACAATGGCGGAAGACAATGGAGCAAGAGAGCTGAAGGAGAAGGGAGACAGAGAACCGAACACTGCACTTCACACCATGACAGCATCCCAGTCACCTCTGTCTCTCTAATCTCCTCACTGCCAGTGAACGGTCCACCCAAGTGTGGGCAGCTCAGGAGTCCCAGGTGTAAATCAATCTTGCAGGTTTCTTTAAATATATGTAAATGGCTGAACTTCATGCAATCTGTGTAGTATGAGAAAAGAGGAAGCTAGACTCCAGCCAAGAGTTAGAGGAGACCTAGGAAATAGTAAATGAAAGAGTACAGAGGAAACTTGGTGTTGAACTTGGAGTTTGAAATAATTTTGACTTTGGATAAAGAGGCCACTCAATGACAGGGCAACATACAATAATAGCAATAATGATTAATATTATTATTGTTGTTGTTATTATTATTTTCATATGCATTTTGAACATAATTTAAATCCTTAAATATTAATGCATTATAATGACATATTTCAAGGTCATGTGTGTGAGTGCTAGTTAATACTTGCTCCTTCCCTTGTGCAAAACTGAAACTAAGCAGTTATAAACCAGAGATGTTTTCCAGCTCACATCTCCATGCCAAGCAGAGCTGGCAATGTGACTCGATGGTCGCTAACAAAGCATTTACAGACAAGCTGATGGCACTTCAGTAACAAAGCTTAAGTTCAGGTATCTGTGTTCATTCTCTTCTGATTCTTATCTATGTTCTGTGTGATATCCACTACTAAAAATGATTTAAAATTTCAAGGCTGAGGAAGGGCGCACTCCTGTAACCCAAGGCTGAGTAGAGACAGGAGCTGAAGGCCAGCCTTACGTACATGTGAATGGTTCAGAGTCCAAGGTCAACCTGGGCAGTGTGAGACCATGCCTTAAAAAATGACTAAACCAAACAAAAACATAACACCAACCAACCAACCAACCAACACCCAGAAGAACACAACAACAAAACCAATACACCATGTACCAGAACTGTTATACAGAGACAGAACTGATTATTAGATATAGATCATATCTCACTTTATTAAATGGATAATAATGAGAATACCAGCTAGGTCACTGTAGGTAGAATTACCTTGACTCACCCATCAGTGATCAATGATCAGCTTAGACCTGTGCTATTTCCCTGAGACAGTTAGCTTGGTACTGTAACCTCACATTTTTGAAAGCCTACAATAGGCTTCTTTACCCATACCTCTTTCTCCTATAGAAACAGTGGTCTTACTACACACACTTCAGATAACATGATACTAGCAGAGTCTCTTTCTTGTTTGAACAGTTATTAATTCTTGGATGCCTTCTCCTTATCTGTGCTACTTGTTCCTGTCTATCTTAAGAAGCTATTTTCTTCTGTTGATGGACACCCTCATGCTTCCAAATGCTGCTACTTGGGCAGTAGGAAGCCTTGTCTGAATATCGTTAACCACTTTGAAAAAGACTCAATAATTTGACTTTTTAACTTTTATTTATTAGCTGACATCCCCTAATTCATGAAAATTGAACAAGTCACCACTGAATAAAAAAATGGGCTAAGACACAATAAGAAATAAAGAAATTAAGGACTTTCTAGAATTGCACAAAAATTAAAACACAACATACTCAGGTTTATGGGAGAAAATAAAGAGAATACTAAGAGCTAAGTTCACAGAACCAGGTGCCTACACATAAAAACTGGAGATATCTCACACTAGTACAACAGAAATCAGGGAAAATCTAAACCCTCTTGGGGCAACCTGAGCTAAGCAAGTAAATGACGTGTATGATAAAACACTAACAGAAGCTGGGAAGACCTCCCATGCTCATTATTTGGTGGAGTTAAAATGGAAAAATGGCCACTCTACTAAAAGCAATCTACAGCTTCAATGTGATTCCCATCAGAATTCCAACGTAATTATCCACAGATCTCACAAGACAATTTTCAGCTTTGGGAACATGAAAAAGCCATAGAATAGCTAAACAAATCCAGAATAATAAAAAGAGCTTCTGGATATTAGCTCCAATTTCAGGTTTTACTAAGAAGCCTTAGTAATAGAAATAGCATGACATTGTTGGTATAAAATGCCAAATAATGATTAACAGAATGGAATTTAATACCCAAGCATAAATTCACAAACCTATGGACACCTGGTATCTGATGAAGCAGCCAGAAATACATCCTGGAAGAAAGACAGACAGACGTCATGCTCAACAAGTGGTTCTGGGTGGCTGTAAATTCAAGAATCCAAGTAGAGATGTACTGATTCCCCTGCAGAAAAATTAACTCCAAATGTATCAAAGACTTCAACATAATACCAGATATATTGAATCTGATGGAAGACTAAATGGGGAATAGCCTTGAACTCACTGAAGCAGGAGAAGACTTTCTGACAGAATACCATTAGCACAGCATATGCTCTTAGTTGAGACCTCACAAAACTGAAAAGGCTTGTGTGGCAAAGGACACCATCATTCAAAGTGCCAGACAACAGAATAGGAAAAGATTGTTTTTTAACAACTACACATTGTACTAGAGGGCCTATTTTCTGAAATACCTAAAGAACTCAAAAAAAAAAAAAAAAAAAAAAAACTAAAAAACTAGATACGAGGAAAGCAAATAATCCAATTTAAGAACAGGGTATAGATAGATCTAAACAGAGGATTCTCAAATGAGAAAGTTTATATGGCTGAGAAACAGAAATGTTCAGCATCTTTAGACATAAACGAAATACAAACTGGAACTTCTTTGCAATTTCATCTTACACCTTCAGAATGGTTAGGATCAATAAAACCAGTGATAACTTACGTTGGCAAGGATATGGAGCAGAACACTTAGCCACTGCTTCCGGGAGTGCCCACCTGTACAGTCACTATGGAAATCAGTGTGGTCATTCCTCAGGAAGCCGGCAGCCAATTGACCTCAAGATAAGATCCAGGTATAACTGCTCTTGGACATATACACAAAGGATGCTTCATCCTACCACAGAGACACTTGCTCATTCATGTTCACTGGTGTTCCATTCATAATAGCCAGAAATTGGAAACAACCTAGAAGTCCCTCAGCGAAAGAATGGGTCAAGAAAATGTGGTGCATAATGCACATACTCCGCAGCCATTAAAGATATAAAATCATGAATTTCACAAGCAAATGAATGGAACTAGAAAAAGTCATCTTCAGTGATATATCCAAGATCCAGAAAGATAAATATGATATATATATATGCTTATATGTGGTTATTAGCTATTATGTTAATTAATAACCAAGCTACAATTTATAGAAGCACAGAGTGTAGGTATAAAATGTGGGGCTGGACAGGGCTCCACGGATGCTGAGCCACAGCCCTAGGCCCTGTTTAGCTTTTGTCATCCCTGTTCCATTTGTGTGAACAAAATGCCCAGCATTTAATGAATGTACAGGCAATGATTCCAAGAAGGGATCCAATTTCTGAACTGCTATTATGCCTGTTAAATGTAAATGAAGAACAAATCAAAGTTACTGTGAAATTATTGTCTAGGAGACATAATACTTTGGGAGTTGTACTGCATAAAAACTGCTCAGCAATAAAAATTGTATTTTAAGGCAAAACAAAAACTTATGGGGCTGGAGCAGGGAAGATACATCTCCCTAGAACAGGAAAATAGAACAAAATCAAAACATAGCAAGAAAATGACTCCTAATGACAATTTGCTGTACTAATAGTTCAATGTCTTGTTTAGCTATCATCAGACAAGCTTTCTCCTGTGACAGATGGAAGCAAACACAGATGTCCAAGCCAGACATTTCGAAGAGGAGGCAGAGTCTAAGAGTCACAAGGGATGGAGGATACCAAGAAAACAGGGACCTCTACATGATCATTGCACATATGAACTCACAGAGACTCAAGCAGCATAGACGGGGCCTGCACAGGTCTGCACTAGGTCCTCTGCATATATATTGTGGCTTCCAATTCAGTGTTTTTATTGGATTCCCGAGTGTGCCAATGAATGGGTCTTCATTTCTTGTTCTTTCTCTTGGGCTTGTTTTCTTCTCTTTGTTCTGTCCAACTCCAGTGTGGTAGTCTTTGTTTTATCATATAGAATATATAATTTATAATATTTAATATATAATAGATGATATATAATATATCATGTATCATCATATATCATATACCAAATATATATGGATATCTTATATCTATATATCATATATCATATCATTATAGTCCCTTAGTAGCCTCTTTGCTTTCTAATGAGAGACAGAAAGGGATTGGGTATTGATGAGAAGAAAGCTGAGGTGTGAGGAACGGATAGGAATAGTGGGAGGGGAAATCATAATCAGGATATATTATAAAGAAAATCTATTTTCTATTTCCTATAAAATGAAACTAAGAACTCTAAAATAACATCTTATCCCTGAATGAATTCCTACTAGAATGTATTAAGTTCACTAACACTGACTGAAAAATTCACTTTTGTTAAATGGGTAAGAAACAAAAATCACGTGTATGAGTCTACGAACATTTTAAATAGCGTGAACTAAGCTAGTCCATCCATCACTGGGGTGGCAGACCAGCAAAGAGTCAAAGGACCAGATAGGGACTGTCACTGTCTTTTTCCCTGGACACTGAAGACATGCCCTCCTCAGGACATAGTCCAACAGTCCTCTGAATAGTTGGTTCAAGTGCTAGCTCCCATCTTCCTACATAAACTTAAGAGGGTTATTTAACTTCTCTGTATTTTAGTTTCCCAATGAATCAAATTGGACTGACATGTTATTAAATCCATATTATTAAAGAAGAAAATGTGAGTGTCTTTCAGTGTTAGACTTTCGGTATGAAATGATATAGCTGTATGTTTCCTAATTTTCTCTTTGTAAGACAATTATGGGCAATTAAATATTTCACACTGCTATAAAATTCTATGGACATGATAAAACATTAAACACTAGCACAAGGTATTTTGAATTTTAAATAGATAATTACATATACAATATGTTATAACACAAACATACAGGCTATGATATAATGGCTAAGGACCGAGTTTGGAGAAAAAGAATAAAGTTCTCGCTCTGTGACATTGGTCAAATGACATCTTTTAGCTTTGTTTCTTACTTGAAGCTTGAAGCAAATAACAGCAAATAATAATATTCTGCTGTGATCTCTATCAGTAGGCTCATAATTACTGAGAGGGTTTCAGTCTCTTTACTATAACCATCCAAATACCACGGGCTGAATAAATGAACAATTATCTGCAACTGTTTTTCTTTTTTCATGGTTTTCTTTTTTCTTTTTGAGGATCTTGTGTAGCCCATGTTGGCCCAGAAACATTGGACTATATATCCTAGGATGGACTTAAGCCTTAGCTCCTGATCCTCTGACTCCATTTTCCCAGCGTTGGCATTACAGGGTTTTGTGACCACACCCAGACAACTATCTTTATTATTTCAGCTATGCTTCCAATATCTGGGGAAGTAAACAATATAAATATTTGATAGCACATCAAAATTATTGCTAGTGATGTTTTGGAGCAATGACAGGGGACATTTAATTTTAGTGCGGAAAATAAATTAAGATTTAATAGCGCGCGTGTGTGTGTGTGTGTGAGAGAGAGAGAGAGAGAGAGAGAGAGAGAGAGAGAGAGAGAAAGAGACAGAGACAGAAAGACAGAGAATGAATATGAATGAGTCTTTTGTTATTTGGGAAGGTAGAAAGGACGAAACTAAAAAAACTAGTGAGGAAGGGCTACATAAGTTACAACCCGGGAACTATAAAAAAAGCTGCAGGTAATATAGATGTGAACTTTGAAATATCTGTGTTCTTATAAAACAGTAGTTATCACAAGTCTCTTCTGGATAGGTAAAAATAATCACTAAGAACACATTAAACTTTATGAAAAAATTGAGTGCCAATAATATATATTATAATATATATATATATATATATATATATATGTGTGTGTGTGTGTGTGTGTGTGTGTAGTACTCACACATACACACACACTTTAAAACGCATTGCCTCAGGAACCTTCTGCACTAATGCATCCCGAGTCTTTCCAAACTGGACTTGGCTCTTATTTTAAAAGCCTTCCATCATTTTGCACTTAAGAGTTCATGTGCCTGAAAAGGCTTTATATAACTATAAAGTTCTATAAAAAGAGAGTGGGTCTTTGCTTGCTGCTTTGTGGTTTAGCAAATGAGCGTGTAAACAACTCCAGGGCAAAGAAAATGCTGTCTGTAGCTTGGATGCCTCGAGGAGAACTCAATGATTAGCTTTAAAGGGTACAGGCACTTCTTAAAAACTTAGCTAAAAGGTATATAATAAGTAGTATCTATGAAAACAGAACAAAACTAACAGACAAGCAGCACTGCCTTCAATAACACTGCTAAGCCATTTAGAGAGCAGAAAAAGACATGGACTGAATTGTGCTATTTAGAGTAAGGAATGTAGGACATCCTGGATATGAAGGCAAAAGGTCTCAGGAGAGGCATGTCTGCCCCCAGAGCCATCAGCAGAAGGAAATGATAGTATTCTACCAGTACAACACTTCGTGAAAAGAAGTGCTTTCATTCCCACCACAATCAACCTTGAAGTTAAAATTAATATATACAGTAGAATCTATTCCTTCTCTATAACATGGATGCAACTGGAATAAGAGAAGGCAGGTACAGAAAAGATAGCACCTTGTGACCTGGGGCATGTGTGGAGCTGTCATTGGCTTTGTAGAAACAGAGAGAGCCATAGTGGTAATCAGAACTCAAGAAGAGGAGAAGTGAGAGTGGACGGAAGTAGGTAATCTGTGTCAGAATGCAGTGATATAGTCCTGCCGAGTGCATAGCACAGGGAGTACAGTTCCCATGGAGTTTACAAAGAAGCAAAAAAGAGGACTTTGGGCTGTGGTCCCCCTCACTTGAGACATTGCTGAGAATGCACAAGGTCTTGATTTTAATCCTCATTGCTACACACACACACACACACACACACACACACATCAACTAGGAGGCCCTCAATTTTTAAAATAATGATAAGTGTTTAGGAAGTAGAAAACTATACTTAACCTGACTATATCATCACATTATGCCCATGTATTGAATTATTACATCATGTAAGTATGTAAAAGGACAATATGTAAATTAAAAAGCCATTGCCTGCGATGACATTCTTCAAGCAAATATGGAAAACTTAGCCTTCTCATCCTCCTCAGAGAATTCAAAGCAACACCAGTTTTGTGTTGACATGACATATGCTACAGTCATTTGGGAAGTGTGGACCACATCTGTGAAAATGTACCCAACAGACTGAAGGAAGAGACATCTGAATCCATAGATCTTACTTGGGGTTTCTATTTTGCTGTGATAACACACCATGGCCTAAAGCAACTCAGAGAGGAAAGGGTTTATTTCAGCTTATAGTTACACATCACATTCTATCAAACCCAGGCAGGAACTCAAACAGGGTAGAAACCTGAGGACAAGAGCTGATATGGAGGCTCTGGAGGAGTTCTGCTTCCTGGTTTCCTCTTCACAGCTTCCTCAGCTTGCTTTCTTCCAGCATGTAGCACCCTAAACCCAGTGATAGTACAACCCCGAGAGAGGTGGGCCCAACCACATCAATCACTAATCAACAAAATGTACCAAAGGTTTGCCTACAGCTCTATGTTATGGAAGCATTTTCCCAATTGAAGCTTCCTCCTCTCCAATGACTCTAGCTTGTGTCAAGTTGACACAAAATTAGCCAACACAATTATACAATCTAATTTCATAGTAGTACAAACATAAATATGTTTATGAAGATGGGTGATTCTTCTCAAAATCACATGATGCTTCTGTGTGTTTGGAAAAAGATGGTGCAGAAGAAGATGGTGTAGAATGGTACATGAGAAGACAGGGCAGTGATCAGGCATCACAGAAGCCAGAGAAATGAACTGCTGTAAGTTTTAGCATGAAAATAAATTGTTCTTACTCTGGACTCACTATTTATATCCTCTTCCTCATACTCCAATAAAGATGCCATGGGTACTTTTTCTTGCTGAGGATCACAGGATCCATTCTAAGCCCTTATCTTAGACCATTCTATCAATAATGCTCATGAAGTTTTATACAACTATTTTTGAAAACATTTTATTTTTTTTCTTTTCAGTCTTCATTTTACACAAGATCAAATAAACCTGAGTGACTTTCTTGATACAGAAGCCGTAGATAGGAGTTGTCAATCTTAAAAGCAAGGGGTGTCACACAAGTATTGATTAACTCTGGGCTTTAATTTTTTGGAAGATTTCTAATCGATATCTTTTCCTTTCCAGAGCACAGTTCACAGGGGGCTTTGCGCCTGTTTTCAGTTTTCACAATGCAGACTGGCAATCAAAGATTTACTTTTTTTTTTTTTTTTAGTTGCAAATTCTGAATGATTAAAAGTATTGACATATGATGGTAATTGATATTTTTTGCATTTCCAAATTAACAACATCCGTGCCATTTACAAACATCTCAATACCGCTGCAAGCTCATGAAACTTTCTAATACTGAATATTTAAATTTCTGCAATTCAAAAGAATTGTGGGATTTCTTTAGAAAATTAAGGGGACAATGGGATATTTCCATATAGGAAAAGATTCCTGAGCCTCAGGTGCTGAATCTTTTCATTATCCTATAGTTATATACATTTGACCTGTTTAGCTTCACTAAAGCTCGCCTTTACATGCATCACAGGTTTTGGTTTTAAAAATAAAATCCTAATAATGTAAATGACTTTGGAATAAGTGTCACAATATGTTGTTCAGGTAGCACAAGGAATATGAACTTATTCACTTATCTGAGATGAAGTTAAAGTAAAGTTTCTTTTTGTAAGTATTTTAAGTCCCTACTCTGTGCTCACTCCAAGGAAATTTACACCTAAGGTGTATTCTCATGTCTTACCCCATTATGTCCTTAAGTTAAAGAGGGTTTTCTTAAAAGTTAACACAAAAACTGGTAACTTTCAAGAGGTTAATTACTTTATTATTAGATTAAGCAATAAGCCTATAAGCCTATAAGAGGACGTTGAAGATTAATATCTTACAAATCATAGTTTTTCATAAATGCAAACACTTCATCTGAAACCTCTTAACAAAATGGTACTTTGACTTTTACTAATATGGCAAAATAGTTATGGTCAGCAAAAATGTCTATATCCTCAAAAACCGTAAGGTGCTATTCATTGAGGTTTGTTTGTAGAAGTGCTAGTAGTTATGGGTAATAGGGTTGAATGAACAGAAGATGTATAGAAAGCTATGCTAAGGTGCTTTAAAAACAGGGTACACACAATGAGAGAGAACAGGAAAATGAGGTTCAGAAAAAAGAAAGTCAAGGTAATTCTACTTATTGAAAATAATTTGGGGGATTTTCTGAGGCAGGACAAAGCCTGAACCAGGCGATAGATTGTGAAAATTGACATGATAACTCAAGACCTTATCCAGAGGAAAGACTACAGTGAAGTAACGAATGCAACTTTAGGGAGTGATTTCTGAATTGGAGGAAGGCAACTTTGGCTAAAATACTGCAAGAAATGAAGCTACGTACATTAAAGATGGGAAAGAGTGAGAACCACTTACTAAAGACAAATAAAAGCTTTTCTGTTTTTCACTGCTCATTGCTTTTACATATGGTTAATGGACAAGATTTAAAAAAATGACAGCACGTGGTATTGAGGATGTGGAGAAAGTGGATACCAATTTATTCCTGGTGGGAGTGCAAACTCCTACATCCGCTATGAAAATCAAAAGTCAGCTATAGCACTCTTTGGTATACTCAAAGGACTCTACATCCTACTACAGAGACATCTGTCCATCCCTGTTCATTGATGATCTATTGGTAATAACCAGAAATCAGAAACACCCTTTATGTCCACCAACCAATGAATAGATAATAAAATATAGTATATTAACACAATGGGATATTATTCAGTTAATAAGAAAAATCAACTTATAAAACTTGCAAGTAAATGGATTGGGGCTGGAACAAATTAATCATCATGAATGAGGTAACCCAGATCACAAAAGACAAAAATTGTACATTTTCTCTTATATGTGGATGTTAGCTTTCAAGTCTTTGCTATGAATGCTATGATTTGAACAACCACAGAGGTTAGGTACTTCATAAGAGACTATGTGGGATGAAAGGATCTCTCAAGGAAGGGCTAATAGAATATACTGTCATGGAGAGGCAAACAGGATACTAGACTAGAAGATTAAATAGGGAGGGGTGGAAGAGAAGGGTAAGGACGGAAGATGGAGAGGGACCATTAGCAATAAAGGTCATCTGAGAAATTGTATGGAAAGTGAATCCTATAAAGCTTCCTACGATATGCATATAAGAAAGGCGTGTAAATGCAATTATTAGATAATAGGGGAGAGAATTCCCCAACTAGACTTGGTTTTCTCAGCATTCATCAGGGAAGTGTCACCTTGCAGTAGATGGGAACAAATCCATTGACCCACAAACAGACATTGTGAGGACTGAGAGACTTTGGAGCTCTCAGTCCTTAATAGGATATATTCAACAAATGTCTCCTTTCAGAGCTTAGGATTTTATGTGGAAGAGAAGTAAAGATTCTAAGAACCAGAGGTGATACAGATGACACCAAGAAAATAGTGTCTTCCATTCACAACAGGATCAATGCTCAAATGAACTCACAGAGACTGTCGCAGCGTGCATAAGACCTGCACATGTTGAGAGGAGGAAGATGACTCCCATCCCCTAATCCAGAACCCACTGGCAATCAATACCCTCTGACATAGGGAAAAGTACATTTTCTTCAATGAAATCTTGTTGAGTATATAAACTGTATCCCAGGACAAGCACCATGTCCAACACAAAACAAACTTAATGGCAATCTCATAGACTTTATACCTCATTTTGCTTAATTTGGAATTGTTTTATCATAATGATCTTTTGCTTCCTTATTTGTATTTTTGGTGGATTTTTTGCGTATGTTTCTTATTTTTTGTGTGTTTTGCTTTGTCTTGTTTTGTTTTACAGGAAGAGGAAAAAACAGAGGAAGGTAGGCAGGGAGGCAGGAGGATAAAACATGATCAAAATATATTATGGAAAAATTCTATTAAAAACTTTTATTAAAATGATGTGTGAAAACACTCTAAGTCCAAGTTTACTCTAATAATTTCAAATGTATGGACTTTTCCCTCTGAATCTGGCATGCAGCAAAGATAAAGATTTGAAGGGTCCTCACTGAGGAGAGTCTTTATTGTGGGGAACCATTGTAAAAAGCAAGAGATGCTATCCATAGACACAGCATGAATGAGAATGTAACAGATGAGTATATTAAAAAAAGATATCATGGAGGCTGGGGGAATTCATTCATGATTCTGAGGACTGAAACGATCATCATTCCCTCAGGTCTTACTTCCAGGCATTAAGTCCTTGGTCTAGAGGCCAGGCTACAGAGCTTGTGTAAAAGAACCAGACTCTAAGTATTTTGAGGTTTGTTGGCCACACAGTCTGCATGGAGCACGAAGACAGCTACATATAGCATGCAAATGAGGACATGGCTAATTCACCTTTAACTAGGTCTCAAAAGGGGACTGGAATGAACAAATTTTAAAATACTCAATTTAAAGCACACACACACACACACACACACACACACACACACACACACCACAAGATCAGAAAATTAGTAAAACAGGACAATAAGCAAAGTAACTTGCCCTGGACTGCATTTGTAGTTTAGATACCCTAGCTTGATTTTGCCTGTTGTTCTTTTATTCCAGTCTTCAGAATTATTATGTATTCAATATTATAAAGTAATGTCATGGCTGTCATCGTCTTGTCATCATCATCATCAAGCACTTCTTTTATGTCAAGTATCTTGCTCAACTGCTCAGCAACATTTTATTAAATTTGCATCCCAGTTTTCTGACTTAGACACGATGTATTCCATTTTACCACTGAAGCAACTATCTTTGAGAAAGCCCTTAACTTTTGTTTCTCCTAGACCCTTCTCTCCAGACATTTTAAACTTAGTAAAACAACTGTGATGATTTCAGTTGGTTCTTTTTAATTTTTACACACTGATGATCCTCAAATAGCCCTACAAGCCCGTCCAAAGAAGCTTCTTAATCTCCACACGATCAGAATGTATAAACATGGCTTGTTCCCCGTAAGCACCATGAGCCTTTCCTTTCACCGCTGGCTTATTCCCTCTTCCCTCCTCCCTCCAGCCCTCAGGCACAAAGGCTTCATCCTAAGTTCCCAATCTCTCCTAGACCTGTCCAGTTCATCCCCAAAGCACCTGGCACTGGGGCCCTAAGTAACCGTCTTAAACAACCTCTGTCTTTAAAGCAAAGAACCACAAGATAATAGGACAGAAATACGTGTGGAAAGAGATATATAAGGTTTGCAGTGGGTAGAAATGCTCAAATAAAAGTCTAATGAGATGATACAAATTAAAAACCTTAATTGAGTCTTTCAAGAATTGTGACTTTGGACAAGACCCTCTAAGACGGTAATCATACTAACAGGGATTTAACACTGGACAAGTTAATAAAACCAATGAAATTTAAAACCAAGATAGATGTAGTGATTGCTCAATAAACCTTACCTATTGTTGCAGATATTTTTCTCAACATCATAAGAACGTTGATTACCAACATAAATTCACACTGATTATTTAATTAATAGTGTTGTATATATATATGTGTATATATATATATATATATATTCATCCCAGTTTTCTGTTTTTATCATGTAAACATTAATCAACAGACAAAAGAATCTTTAAGACTGTTCTAAAGATGCAGTAGTGTTGGTCACCTACTTAAATATTACAGAATATTCATCTATTTAAACATGACACACAAATTTATCAATCCTCCAGCTATCCAAAATATTCCGTTCAGTTTGAAGTTGATTTCATGTTAAAAAACAAAAACAAAAATCTAACCAGGGCACATAGGGGCTCACAGAGACTGAACCATCAACCAGATAGCATGCATGGAACAGACCTCGTGCCCCTACATGTATTTAACCAATGTACAGCTGGGTCCTCATGTGAGACCTCTAATAGCAGGAACAAGGGGTATCACTGACTAGGCTGCCTGCCGTTAGCCTGCCCTTCCCTAACTTAATAGCCTTTTCTAGCCTCAGTAGAAGATGTACCCAAATCCTACTACAACTTGGTATGCCAAGGCATGTTGATATCCATGGGAGGTCTTCTCTTCTCTGAGGAGAGAGGGAGTGAGGCATAAGAGGAGGAAAGATGAGAGGGAGTGTCTGGGAGGAGAGGAGGTAGGGGGAGCTCTAATCAGGATGTAAATAAATCAATTAATGAAATAAAAGTGTATAACAGAGAATATAAAATTATACTTGAATTCTATACATTTAAATAAACCATGCTTTTAATATATATTTTTAAAATGACCTAGGTACACGTAAAATGATTTTCAGCACATGCCATTGGTTAGGTTCTGCTGAGTACTTTACTGTTCATTCTCAAAACCCTCAGATACAAGTTCATTATATATAAAAATCAATTCTCTTTTAATCGGTTTCTTTTATCCCTTCTCCAGCCAATCTAGAAGTCTATCTGCACCTTTGCCAAACTCCAACTTTATAGTTGAGGGCAAGGAAAAGACCAGAAATAGAACAGCGAGAGTGTGCTTGAAAATACGAGTCCTTATTAGGACGTCTGCTCTGAAGATGAGTTACGAGAGCTGAACGGGATCGCTATTAACAGAAGTGAGTTCCTGAGCCAGACAGCCACAGTAAATAAAGGAACCCGTGCTTACATTCATCTGATGGTTTTGCAGACGGGAGATGTGTTTCTGGCACCACTTTTCCACGTTCAGGAAACAAAGCACGCAAAACACTATGTTCCTTACAATGTTTTCCTTGTGTGGTTAAATGAATCAAGCCAATGAAGCACGGGTAAGGAATTTAAATTTAAGTGAGATTTTCATCCGCGGCAGCTTTCAGTTTCTGCTTATTTCTTTTAAACTTTATTTTGTAAGCGCTTTCGCCCTCTTGTGTAAATAATAATTAGATTCAAGAAGATTATTTTTGCCTTCTCTCTCTCAAACCTGCAAAGACTACTTTAGCCTTTCTTGCCAGCACGTATCAACTTACTTTGATAAAAATAAAGGTAGAGCATCCTCACAAAGAAGGACTGCCCTTAAAACAGTGAGGCAGCTGTTAGCCTGGGCTGCTTGGAAGAAGCACCGCCTGAGTGAGGTGCAGAGCATTATATTCTCCTGAGGTAAAAGAAGTGTGTATCTCTCAGGAGCTCACACAACTTACCTTGCAATTTGCTTTCTCTTCCTCATGGGAAGAAAACTGAGTTCAGATTAGCAAAGGGGATTTAATATTCTCAACAGTTTCCAGGCAGAACGTCCATCTAGGGACAGTGGAATCATTTTAAAATGATGCCTTGCCCTCATGGGGTTAAATCAACAAAGTGAAATGTTATTTCCTGAGGTCTGAGTTATATGTCCACTTTCTTGGGTAGAACACAAGCAATTCTGTTACTTCCTACCTAGGATGTCATGTCGAGAGGTCACCATTATGCAGTGGCAAATCAGAAACTCTGAATAACCAATTTTAAATTCGCATACCCAGAAACTGACAGTGCACTTCTTAGAATATTTCACTGTTTATTTACTGAAAAATTTCTCATAGAATACTGAGCAGTGCTTACTGTTTTGTTCTATTCCTGGGCCTCCTGAAATGCTTCATTCTTTTGATTACAATGAAGCAGTTATTTAATTTCAAAAAAATAAATTATCAAGAAGAAAAATAAAGTCTTTTAAAAACATATTCAAGGGGCTGGAGAGAAGGCTCAGCAGTTAAGAGCACTGACTGCTCTTCCAGAGAACCTGAGTTCAATTCCCAGCAACCACCCATTATCCTCTTCTGGTATGTCTAATGACAGCTACAGTGT
This sequence comes from Apodemus sylvaticus, assembly GCF_947179515.1. NCBI lineage: Eukaryota > Metazoa > Chordata > Mammalia > Rodentia > Muridae > Apodemus > Apodemus sylvaticus. The sequence goes on from NC_067480.1 coordinate 91,832,333, forward strand.
ACTCATAAATAAATAAACCTTAAAAAAACATATTCAAGATATAAGTGAATATTTGCTCATTGAAATAAGATTGGAAAATGGACATCCAAGGGCAGAGTACTGGTTTTCTCCAGTAAGAAAAATATTTAGTCTATTAAATAGTAAGCAGGCCCAAACAGATGAATTTGCAAACTAAGTTTATGAGTGTCGACCTCAGGCTGGGAATGCAGAATGATAGAAAAGTCTATTTAGCACACTCAAGTCCCTAGGCTCAGTGTCATCAGTATGTTAAAAACATCATCTTCATTGTGAAGGCCTACTGAATCTTATAGCCATAAAGAATACAACAATGTGAACTCAAGTCCTTGGGTGATTTTTAATGACTCACATCAAGGACACTGTGGATGGCAGAGGTGAAGGGGGGCAGATGACCATGTTATAACATGTATAACCAAACACAACCATAGCCGCAGCAAGGGCCTGGGATGTATCTCAAAGGCATAGTACATGCCTAGTATGTGCTTTGAGTTCCCAGGTTCTAGCTCTGCTGTTGTGGTTCACATTTGTAATTCTGGCACTGAGGCAAGAAGACTGAGGCAAGAAGATGGCTTAGAATTTTGGGCCATCCTGGTCTCTGGAGTGAACTCTGGTCCAGTGTGACCTACAGTGAGACCCTGAATCCAAAACTCACAACAAAATGAAGACCAAAAGGACAATTGGGACAGGGTGGGGGTGATCCCTGGTATGTTCTGGTTTTTTGTTGCTGTTTGAATTTGCTTTTAAGGAGAACTGCATTATTTAGACTCAAAAGGATCCTAGTGTTATTGTGCTGGCTGGTTTTGGGTCAAATTGACACAGCTGGAGTTATCACAGAGAAAGGAGCCTCCCTTGAGGAAATCCAAGCATTTCCAGCTGTAAGGCATTTTCTCAATTAGTGATCAAAGCCCATTGTGCGTGGTGCCATCCCTGGGCTGATAGTCCTGGGTTCTAGAAGAAAGCAAGCTGAGCAAGCCAGGGGAAGCAAGCTAGTAAGTAATATCCCTCCATGGTTCTGTATCAGCTTCTGCCTCCAAGTTTCTTCTGTGTGTGAGTTCCTGTCCTGACTTTCTTTGGTGATGAACAGCAATGTGGAAGTGTAAGCTGAATAAACCCTTTCCTCCCCAACTTGTTTCTTGGTCATGGTGTTTTGTGCAGAACACAAGCCCTGACTAAGACAGCTATAGAGCATCACACGTAATTTGTACCATTTAATTCTGCCAATCTTCCCCACCCTTCCACTCCCATATTTGTCTCCCATCAGGTTAGCACTGATCAAAGGCTATAAATCAAGTTCGTTCAGTTTTCAAGATGGCTCCTGTCATGTATCTTTACGTGTACACTGTCTACTGGAAGTTTGACTATTTATTTGTTTATTATTTTATTTAGTGGATTTTATCTTTTCTTCTCTCCACTGAGAAGTTATTTTTTTCCAATTCATTCTGAAAAAAATTCCGTTGCCTCTCTATCTGAACAATACCCATACCTACGAAAGAGAGGGTGGGGGGAGAGAGAGAGAGCACGAAAGGTCTTCCTCAGTTACAAAGTGAATTAAAAGTGTTCTAGAAAGTGATGATGTAATGGAAGGAATGAGGACTCACCACAATTGATCTCCCCCTAATCCCCACTGCTAAACTTTTAGAAGAGAAATTCATTGTAATTACCCCTGGTTGCTTACTTTTTCTATCCATGAACTCATCTAGATGAGCAAACTTCGCAGCTGGTGGGGATGGCCATGGCTCACTCCCATGATCCTCACGCTAGCCCTATACTTTGGATTACTGCCCCCACAGCATCTCCTATCCTGCCTCCTTCATCCCTGAGGAGATTGACATCCTGATTCTAGACTGAAAATGGATGTGAGGTGATGCTTGTGGAGAGAACTTAGGCAGACAAGAAGGGGGTGGGGTGAGCATCCACGTGTGTGCAAAACGTGTTCCATACTGGGGACATCCTCTACCCTTACCCTCATTTGTCTGTGTAAAAGGAAGTCAGAGGACATGTCTCAGTTCCTAAATCCTGGGGTCCCCTGCCAGCCCTCCTCACTTCAGATTCCTGTAGGACCACCAAGCTTCTCTTCAAGCTTGAACCTTCCTTCCTACTCCTCTTTGTCCTCCATCCATCCCCAGATCCTGCTGCTTCCAACCTCACTGGTCATGTTGTCTCCTTTCTTCAACCCTTGTCATTCCCTGGGGGTGGCAGCTTGTACCCAGCTGAGCTGTATGTATTCTGATCACATTCATTTCTCTTTTTAATTCCTTGAAATTTTATTTCTAATTATATTTGATTTCTGATCTGAAAGCATGAAGCATGACTGGTACCTAGAGTCGCTATTTAGAATCCCCCTTGTTTGTTTTATTCTCCTAATATAAAAAGACGGTACTCTTCAAATTTATTTCTACTTTAATCTTAGGTAATGTTGTAGGGGCCATTATAATTTTGGATATGATCAGAAATTAAAGTATTCCAACAGAATAAGTACCTGTGAAATCAAAGCTCACATGTATTTTACAATATATAAAATTTATATATCATTTATATTAACACATATAAGCTAATTTTATACAAATACGTATTACAAGTATTAAATGTAAATTGCAATATAATGTATGCAAAACATACATTAATGAAATGAATTGTGTGTTTATGTACATTTTATATGATTTTGATTTTTTTTTTATTTTATTTTTTTTTTATTTGATATAATTTATTTACATTTCAAATGATTTCCCCTTTTCTAGCCCCCCCCCACTCCCCGAAAGTCCCGTAAGCCCCCTTCTCTTCCCCTGTCCTCCCTCCCACCCCTTCCCAGTTCCCCGTTCTGGTTTTGCCAAATACTGTTTCACTGAGTCTTTCCAGAACCAGGGACCACTCCTGCTTTCTTCTTGTATCTCATTTGATGTGTGGATTATGTTTTGGGTATTCCAGTTTTCTAGGTTAATAACCACTTATTAGTGAGTGCATACCATGATTCACCTTTTGAGTCTGGGTTACCTCACTTAGTATGATGTTCTCTAGCTCCATCCATTTGCCTAAGAATTTCATGAATTCATTGTTTCTAATGGCTGAATAGTACTCCATTGTGTAGATATACCACATTTTTTGTATCCACTCTTCTGTTGAGGGATACCTGGGTTCTTTCCAGCATCTGGCAATTATAAATAGGGCTGCTATGAACATAGTAGAGCATGTATCCTTATTAAAAAGTAATTTTATGTCGTGATTGTGAAAAAAGATCCAAAATACTCCTTTGTGTATACTTGTTGCCATAGAAACAAAACCAATAAATGATGCCCTTGAGGTCAGTCATTCCTGATGGGGCTAAATTCTGCTTCTTGGGTGCTTCACATTTTCCAAACTGTGTTATCTGTGACACACAGGGAGGTCCTGTGGTCAAGGCTAGCTGCAACAAGTCCTACACCCAAGTCTCATTTCTACAGTAAAAACCATTAGACATTCATACTGAATACAAGCTCCAGGTTGTTTTCATATATTAATAATATGCATTGTCTTTTGAGAACCATTGATTGGTTCACTCCACTACAAAGTCTCACATAACTATTCCTTTACCAGAAGGCTCTCTCAAATTCATAACTAGTCAAACGTTAATGGTTTTATTTTATAACAACAACAACAACAACAACAACAAATCAAATCAGTAATCGTAGGCTTAATCTACACTAAGTAAGGAATGGGGAATAATAGCCCCGGAGAAGGGTTTAGAAAAAAAGTATAGTTAATTTTAATTATAAAAGCTGCCATGTTTCTTAAAGGGTGAGTTAAAAATTGGGAAATGGGAGGGAATTCCAGCTTGTTCAAAGAGGAAATAAAAATGAAGTCATAATTGTTGGGCAATAAAGAATTTAGAAGTATATAAATCAGTAGAGGAGGTAAAATATGAGATGATAAACAAAGAGCTGCTTAGATGAAAAACATTGTAAATTTTGGTGAGTTCCATAGAAATGACAAAAATGACATCACTGAGGAGGAGGAAACGCATGAGCACAGGATGGAAGAGAGGGAAACGGGCTTTGTGTGAGGCCGCAGGAATGACAGACAGCAGAGCGGTCCCAATATCTGTCACGTGTGGTGAAATCAAGATGAGATTTAAGGGCAGATTTAAAGGCATTAAAACCAATCAATAAAATAAAATAAAGAAAATAAAGAAATTTTATTTAATTTATAATATAATATATAATAATACAAAGATACTAAATATAAAAACATAAAAATAATACAATGTATTGATGTATTTATTATTTATATATGTATATACATAATGTACACATATACATTATGTATATATTTATTAATGTATTAATACTCTTTAAGAAAACTGTAAAACCTGATGCCTGGAAAGTTCAGAGGAGGATGCCCAGTCCCATCTGCTGGTGGGGCTGGGAGCAAACGGAGAGGTAAGGGCGGCTGTGAGACAGAGGTGTTTGCTATTTTCTCTTCCCACTTCAATATTCTTTTTGCATTTATTTATTGCAACCAAGTCTCGCAAAGCAGTGCACTTCACGTAAGCAGTTAACGCTGCACATTACGTGGAAGGTAGGCGTTATGTGGAACTTAGTTGGAATCAAATTTAGACCAATAATCAAAGGGGAGTGTTTCTATAAAAGTTATTTAAACCGATGATGATGCTCCTTCTATAAAAATTTAAGAAAATTGTTTTCAGCCAATGAAGGAACTGACTAAGGGGAGGTGGTAGGAAGCCATAAAGATAAGGAACAGGGATTAGGAGACAGAGGGCAGAGGATGGCTATAGACGAATGATCTGTGCTCATGTACAATATTCATATATCTGTATTAATGAATGAAGGAGAAAGAATCTTGCCAAACCAGCATTTCACACAGGCAACGCAAGGCTTCCTTCCGTGACATTTAAGAACATTTCCACAGGATCCAAGTGGTAACATATTTTTTTCTTTCAATAAAATATTAGTAGCTGGCCATGGTGGTGCACATAATCCTAGTACTCAGAAGATAGAGTCAGGTGGATATCTGTGAGTTCAAGGCCAACCTGGTCTATATTGGAAGTTCTGGGACAGCCAGGACTATGTAGAGAGACACTGTCTCAAAAGTAATTTTTTTTTTTTAATTTTTGTGTCTGTTCGCGTGTGTTTGAACACATGCACATAGATACCACCTGCCCGGGCCTGCAAGAGGAGGTCAGAGAACACAGAGCTGTTTTGCCCCCTCCTTCTTTGTGTACCAGGGAGTGTATTACAGTCATCAGCCTTTGGCTGCAAGTACCTTTCTTTCCCAGCCGAGCTATCTCGCTGGCTCAGGTTAAAATCTGATAATCAAAGCCTCCCTCCACACTCTAAGCTGCAGTGCATAAGGACACAGAGGCAGGTGTGGAGGAAGAAGCACCCACTACAAATTTGTGGCCACAAAATAACGCACAGGGGAACTGCTGCCTGCTCTACTCTTCCTAAAACAATACCTGACACCAAGGCAGACAAATAGTTACTGTCCTATAAAGACAGCAAAAGCAGCTCATCCCCCTGGGATGCTAAACCCCTCAGTATTTCCCGTTCCATAGCGTCTCAGACACACTTCTGCAGCCACAGAGTGTGTGCACTAGTCCAGTGGTTAAATGGCTGACAAAGGCTTCCAATTTATTTGTCAACATAATCCCACATAACGCTATTTAAAGTAGATATTGTAGAAAACCGAGTGAGCTTTGAGATTCTGTGAAAGCCGTCTTACATAAGTCAATGCTGTGACCACGGGGATGTGGCTAGTAAGGAGGAAAAACGGAAGCAAGAATAACGGGAAGAGAAAAAAGCTAGCAAGTCAAATTATTTCATAATTTCCTTTACCTTTGCTTTGACCTAATATGAACATAGTAATGGTTTATGTAATATGTAAAATCAAATACAGAGAAATTTTAAGCAATGCTTTATTGTATTTTGAAGAGCAAAATGCATGACCTGCCCCATCCAGCCCCCTTGTTTGGATGTTTGCACATACGAGCACAGTCTCAGGGTGCACTTCTTAAGATTTGACTCCATTAAAAATGCCGGAAGCACACATTTATATGAAACATCCTTTGCATAAATCCACTGACCCATATTTTTCTAAAGTCAAAACTGCTTCTGGGTTTTCACTTGAATTGTTGCATTGAAACTCTAACAAACGGAGCTCAACTGAGTCCTGCAGAGCCTTGAAGATTATATACTTCGAGTTGCACAACTGACCTTCTCCACCAAAAGTACGGGCAGGCGTCGCCTCGAGGGCGCGCATGCGTGTTAAGGAACATTTTGGAATTAGGAATCAATCGTGTTGCCTTTCTTGTACGTGAACCAATTTAGATATCAAACACTTCTTTGCATTTCCTTGCGTATTTGTGAACATGGCTTTTGTTATTTATTTTTTTAACTTAAAGGAAAATACGTGATGTCTTTATAGGCTAACCAACAATACCTTCTCCGGTGAGCTGCACAGAAGGAAAAATAAAGACCATGCATTGAGCACATTTTCGGACAGTAAAAGAGAAAGCAAATACACAGTTCTATCTCAAGTCTTGGTGTGACGACCACAACCCCCGCATCTCCGACCCAGCCCAGGAGTGGGAGGCGGGGAGCACTGTGCTCACCTGTCTGGCTGAGCTGTGAAGTGCTTCTACTCCTTCGAGACACGATGGCTACCACTTTGGCACTCAGGCTGGATCTCCGCTTCTTTCCAACGGCTCCGACGGTCCCCACGGCGGTGTCCGACTGGCTCCCGTCGTTATGCTCCAGTGTATATATCTCTCCACTTACACTGGTGCTCTTGAAGATGGCTCTTCCTGAAGTCCCCATCCGTCTGCCTTGCATTTTGGGGGTAAATGAACTATATTTACAAAGTAAAAACATATATGCATCCATAAATTACAGGTCAGCATAACTGAAACTCTAGAACTAATTTTCTTGAAATAATCCAGACATATTTTTTTTAGGTGAAAGAGCTAGCTGAGGACTATACATGGTTTCAGATCACATCGCTTTTTATCTCTAAAGTAATATTATTTCATGTGTATGGATGAAGGTGAGAGACAATGTAAATGCACAAAGAGCTCATGGGAGATTCAGAGGAGGGCATCAGATCCTCTGGATGGTTGTGAGTTGTCATGTGAATGCTGGGAGTTGAACCTGGGTCCTCAGTAAGAGCAGTGAGTGCTCTTTCCTGCAGAGCCAAAGCTGCAGGCCTATCGATTTTCTTAAAGATGTTTGCAGGACTAAGGCCCCCAGCATGTAGGTAGCAGCTGTGAAGCTCTGTCTTCATGTGGGTGCCCCAACAACTGAAGCAGGGGCTGTTGTCTGCCTGTGGATCCCAGACCTAAGTGGGATGCCTTGTTTAGCCTTAGTGAGAGTGTGTGCACACTACAGAGACTTGATGTGTTAGGATACACAGGAGGGTCCTCGCACACTCTCAGAGGAGAAGGGGAGGGGACATGTAGGAGGGACAGTGTATGTGGGGGACCAGAAGGAGGGCAGTGATCAGCAAACAAACAAACAAACAAACAAAACAAATAAATATTGCAAATAAATACATAAATAAATAAAAGATATTTGCAGAACACTGATTAAACAGATTTGGTTTTTTGTTCTTGTTTTTGTTTTTAAAGGCAAGGCCCCCCTTTGTAGCTCTCACTGGCTTAGAACTTGCTATGTAGAGCAAGCTGGCCTCTAACTCACAGCAATCCACCTGATTCTGCTCCCCAAGAGTGCTGGGATTAAGTTGTATATGGTCCACCACCATGCCTGGCTCAAAGCTACAGACCTATAAAAACAGTAAAGAGAAATATTGCCTGCCAATGCTGTGGCAGCTTGTTCAAAGAAGAAATAAAAATAAAGCCATAATTGTTGGTCCATAAAGAATTCAGAAGTATAAATCAACAGAGGCGGTAAAACAAGACATAATAAATAGACCGCTTAGAAGAAAAACATTGTGTATGAAATGCCATTTCACCAACAGTACTACCTCAAATCTCAGAGCATCATTCCCTTAGGTCATGATGGAGTACAATCAAAGGCCTCTTAGTGCATCCCTGATGTGAAAATACATGTAGGATGAGCTGGGAGGGTTCAACACTTTTCCACAAACACTTGATCTCAACAGTTCAATATTTGCAATGCTGAGGAATGGTTTTGGAATAACAGAAATGGGGGCAGTAAGGGTAACCATTTGAGATGTCTGTAGCAAGAAGCTATAGTACATAATTGTATAAAACAATTTAAGATTATTTCTCCTCGGAATCCAAAGTATTTGTATGGATGATTATTATAGTTTTTACATAAAGATGTCTATAGCTCTCTAGAAGTCTTGGAACATCTATGCTGTTCACTGAGAGAGGTCAAGGCTTTTCAGCTCAATTGACCTACCAACATAATCAGTCTGATTCATGAATACAAGTTCATGGCTTTAGTAGAAATAAACTTCCTACACCATCCTGCCCCTTTTCCACTTTATTTAGTCAGCTTCTGTTGTTCTCCAAAAATGATGGTAAACCCCACGTAGTTGAAGATGACAACTACCAAACTCATTGACCATGAAGAAATCAAGCTGCCCCCTACGCAGAGCCTTGCCTTACTGACTAGTGTTCCTGTTATTGGAAGCGACTCTGCCCCCTACCAACGGAGAAAGGTAAATAACAACCCAGTTACAGAGCTTTTGTTCTACAATGGACCTGCCTGCAAGATGTACTACTACATTAGTGGGGGTAACCAACCAATATCTTATCCAGTTTAAAGTCCACTCCATGAGATAGAATTCACCCACAATATGTTCAGGTGGCTAAGAATCTGAAGTTAGATAGACAGGGATCTAGAGGTGATCCAATATGAATCTGCCAAAGGAAATAGAAATGATATGACCCCTAATGACATTTTTATCAGTCTTCATCAGAGAAGCCTTTGCTTTTCCTGCAGTAGTGGAGAACAAATACAAAGACCCACAAATGGACAATGGCAGACAGTCAAAGACCTTGGAACACTCAGAACTCTGTACACTTGACCTTCGCCAATGCTAGGAGCCATTCTCACATAGATCTCAAAACCCCCTCCTCTCAGTCATTTCTAGCCTGCTTTCTCTAGCCTGCTTTTAGAAGGAAATGTACAAGTTTAAAGATTAGCCAAGTAAGCTAGATGGTCAGTACACACAGAGCTCACCTGAGTGGGCTAGAACAAAGGAAGCTCACCTGTGGTTAGGTTACCATAGCAACTCCTTTCCACCTTACCTCCTCATGATCAATTTATAGTGCCAAGTTCCTACAGCAATTGCTAATTTTCCCCTGAGATTCTGAGAGACAATTCTGAGAAACTGTTCCTGAGAAATGATGTTAGCCCCCTGAGATTGTTAGCCCCCGAATACAATGACTTTCCCCCTTCACCCCTCCCTATACCTGCTTGCTTCCCTTTAAATTGCCTTGTGTAAAAAATAAAATTTGACAGCTTGATCAGAATACAGTCTTGCTGTCTGTCTCTTGTCTCTCGCCTTCTCCTTGGTGGTCCAGAGACCCTGTTGACTGTCCTGCGGGTCAGGACAGCCAAAAAGCTAAGAAGCAATGAATTATTTTTTTAATTAAAGTTGAGAGCTGTAACTGAATTCCTTTTCATGGACACAATAAGGAGAGAACAGATACATGTTCACTTAGTTGATTGAGTTTATTTAATTGTAAACCTATTTCCAATGAAGAAAATGTAGCGTCTCCATCAAATCCCTCCCCTTGGATCTGAGGGAACCCTACAGATGAGACAGAAAAAAGGTATGGAGCAAACGAAGCCTGCTATGCACATTAGCACCTACACACATATGAACTCATATGATGATGGCAACATGTATAGGGGACATACAGGTGTGAGAAAGTGGGAACCCTGAGAGGTGAAGTAGACACATGTCCCTGTCCCTAACCCAGAAGCTCTCTCTGATTGATCAGTTCCAATCTGATTGATCCAATGATCAGTTCACTGGGTATACAAACCATTCTTAAGGCCAGAACCTGTGACCAGCAATAGATGACCAACACAAAATGAATCTATGACAGTTTTGGAAGTTGTCTCATAATGTTTTCTCAGGGGTTCTCCCCCCACTTACAGGTGTATATATTATATACATTATACATGTGTATATATTAGGACTTTTCATTTTGGTTTTTATAAGGTTTCTGTGTGTGAAAATGTGTACATATTTTCATCCATATGTGCTTCTTATACTTTCCTTTGGTTCTTTGTCTTGCTTGCTTTGTAGTATTCTGGTTTGTTTTTAGTTTATCTTGTTATATTTTAGATGCCATTTAATATTCTAATAAGAGAAGGAAAGGGTGTGGATTCTGATGGGTGACAAGGTGGAGGGAATCAACCTAATCAGAATTTAATGTATATAAAAAAGTCTATATTCAGTCAAAAAGCTAATCATATCATTAGTGTATACTTGGGTCCTGTAAGGTGAATATCAAAGACTTTGCTTTGTGAGGCTGTTGGGAGTCTTACTGCATGGTAATCCCATGGTTCATATTTTGTATTGATAATACTAAGGTCTGATCTTACACTTAGCACACAATTGTATGTCTTCCCGAATCTGATATACCCTTTGATTTTCAATGAGGAAGTGAAAACATGATCCATAAATGTGGCAGAATTTTCCCTGTCCTGTTAATTTAAATATCAGTGCAGCAGGAGGCCTGTGATTGGACAGGGAAAAGGGAGGCGGAGCTAAGAGTTGCAGAGACACGGGGCCACACAGAGAAGAAAGCAAGATGGAGCAAGAGGAAGATGATGCAGATTCTGTGTGGCTTTAAATAGCCACAGGTAGCTATAAATACCATAGAGGGATGGAATAATTGGTCTAATCTAGGTGGGCATCTTGTACAATTATCAATTGGCCCTGAATTTATTGTGTGGGCACCTTGTGAATTGAGAACATAAATATTGATATATAAATCTGACTGATTAATTATAAACTTCTAGAGTTTTGTTTTACTGGGTTACTGGACTGTGGGACCACCAAACACAGGGGGTTTACAGCTGAGAAGGTATGGGTGGCACTGAGACAAGTAAACCAGAGCTGGGAAGACTGTTGTTGGTTGCTGAGGGGCTAGGTTAGAGACAGAGGTGGCAGAGCGTCACCAGGGAAGAGAGTAACTGGGTGTCGCCAGGGAACCTGCCCTTCATTTTAACATTTCCCACAATGTGTAAACATGCAAATATTCCATGATATAAGCCACCTATGCAGCCCAGTAAACGTCACATTTTTATGAGCTCCACTCCAACTATTTTTTAAGAATTGTCTTCCAGGCATACTCTGTTCAAGTTCTACCTTCCTCTTTTTTTGTGCTGACTAGTGTCAGGTTTGCTTCTACCATTTTGCAAAAATTGGTTATGGAAGTCAGCCCCTTAACACAGAAGATAAACCAGTAGCTTGGGCTTTTATTGACCTAGAACATGTGATTCAGATTTAAATCCTTATTTAAAATCTTTCACTTCAGCCATCCTTTCCTATTATGCAATGACCATATGCACATGATTGTGTGAGCATGCTTGTGTGCCTGTGAATATAATCATACAGGTTTCTGAGATCACCTTAAAGCGGCTCTCATTCTGTTGTTTTCTTTCTAAGGAGTTAATTAAGATATTAGCATTTCATCTTCTTTGGGAGATGAAGAGGGAGAGGGAGAGGGAGATTCTGCTGTCTTAGAATTTCAATATAAGGACTGAAATCTGAGAAGTGGAGATGTTAAACTAGCTTGATAATTTTAACTGCCGAGGTTTATGAAACCACTTAAGATTGCTAGTGGGAATGTTAAACAGTGGTAATGCTTTGCCATTTACAGTTATATGTCAAGTTCCATATGAATTAGAAATTCCACTTAAAAGTTAAAACAAAGTTATCATATGACCTAGCAATTTCATTCAGCAATTCACTCAAGATAAATGAGAAAACAAATTCATAAAAGTCATATATAAATATCTAAATCAACATTATTCAAAACACTAGAGAAGTAACTGAAGTGACCATAGTTTGATGGGTAATAAAATGAGATATGCCCACACAATGTTGTATTGTCAACTACAAAAAGGAATGAAAAATATTGACAGATGTTAAAATACAAATGAAGATGAAACATCCTACGTGAATGGGAGCTAGGAAAAAAATGTTCATGTATTGTCAAAATCCATCTCAGGAAAATGTCATTAGAACTGCTTCAGATCAATGGGTTTTATAAAGGAGGAAGACTTGATACACTACTGGTATGTATGACTTTACTTGGGGAGATGAGAGAAATTGCACAATCAGAAAGGAGTATTGCTTCTCCAACTTTACAAATGCAATAAAAGACAATGGATGTACACTTTAAGAATGGATTTTGTAATGTGGTAAATACATCTCAACTTTTAAAATAAGTAGCCTTGTATCATTCCAAAATTATGCCAGTCGGCATATAATACAAACACATAATGTTACTTTAATAATATATAACTTAATTTTCTCTGGAATTCCTTTCTAAGCCATTATGCAGGGGCTTTATTTGTTAAACAAATTAGTACTTAATCAAACAATGTTTCAAGGTCATGGAAAATGGACAATGATATAACTAATTTGAGCTTTCAGTCTGGAAAACAACAACAACAACAACAACAACAACAAACCGTTGATAATCAGTAGTACACAAATGGGTGAGTGTGTGTGGAACTGATAATGAGAAAGGTCTATGCCTCCTGTGGCTGATGGATTTTAGAGCCACAGGTAGCAAAGACCGCCAAGTGGGATCAAGCAGGGCCTGGAGGACTTTATGAAGCTTGGTGTGATAATACTTTACTCCAATGTAAAAGGGATTAGTGTGTGTGTGTGTGTGTGTGTGTGTGTGTATGTGTGTGTATGTGTGTGTATGTGTGTCTGAGAGAGACAGAGAGAGACAGAGAGAGAGAGAGAGAGAGAGAGAGAGAGTATAAACTGACAAAGATAGTAAGTCTGTACACACTTAGAGAATGTCATCAGTATAAACAGGATGACTTTATGTAATTTTTAGTAAAAATAGTGCTATTTATTAAACACTAAGGTCCCATCTATGGTTATATAGATCATCAAATTAAAAATAATATTGGTTATATATGATTACAAACATTAATTTAAAAAAATAAGAAAATGAAAGTGAACCATTTTGAGCTCCCTCTAATGTAACTGAGATGGTATTTCTTTGCCTAGAGATCTAAACCCTAATGGGTTATATAAGACAATCCAATTTGTACCTTTAGGTGGTTTTTGCTGCATTATTACAGTGTAAGGGAGGCTGGACAAACATTTGTGACAAATAAAAGAGACATGAACTAAGATCTCCTTTCACAAGTTTATCACTGTTCAGGAGGACATGTGGGGCTAACAAAGACAGCTCGTTTCTTACATTTGCTGTCTATTCAGAATAAAAATGATATAGAATATATGTATTAACTAAGTTAAATCACAGTTCTGTCAGAAATTAAAAAAATATAAACAAACAGTTGTTGTGCATAGCCCTGGGCTTGTATTTTGATGCTAATTCCACTCCTCAGAGGGACTGCAGATGAGGAGTTGCCTTGTGAACCTTCTCACCACCTTAACTTTTCAAATAAAGGCTTGAGCCAGTGATTGGGCAGGAGGAAGGGGGAGGAGCTGAGAGTTTGGGAGAGGAGAGAAGGATCACTAGGAAGGGGGAGGAGCTACAGGGGATTTTGGACAGAGAGGCTGCAGAGAGAGAAGCTCCTGGCCTGGAGAAACCCCAAGTTATATATGATAATATAGATGGGAATAGAGTAGTGGAGTGAGAGATCTGCCCAATCTAGGCTTATAGCTTGTATTGTTACTGATTGAGTTGAGATTCCTTTTACCAGTTAATTGGGTTAGAAACATATAGCAACAAACAGATAACAGGTACCTAATTTGTAGAAGCAACTTATATATGAAACTTGTACTTCTATGGGGCACAGAAATATCTATCAAAGAATGTCAGGGACCCATTATGACTTCATGGTAATGTTAAGAGTGCAGTAACATAAGGCATAATAAACAGTTCAGCACATATGGCACAAAACTGTTCACAGTGCTGTTAAAATTCAATAAGTTTTAGTGATACATCAAGTTTATAATGACACATTCCTAATCATGTACAGGAGATAGGAATAGGAACTTACTGACCAATATAAAGATGCCACGCCCAGGCATCTAGCTGATAAGTTCCAGAAGATATGACAAAGGGAGTGACATTTGATAGGCCACACATATTAATGTACCTCCAGAAAGTGTTGGGGAAAAGCAGTTCAGAATAATAACTGGGGGATGTTTTCAAACTGTTTCAATTCAAGCCTTCCAAATCTTTAGATATGATGGTCTTTTTATATATATTGTATGTTATCCTTACACATATGTACATGATGATTGTTAACACAAGGTTATAAATCATTTTTAGGATTATAGTCTTTCACACTATTTATTAGTTTGTTCCTAAATTTTACATTTATTCTGAGCATTTCATGTTATGTTATTACATAATGCAATGATACATTATTAATTTTATATCCCAATGTTTGCTACTAGCACATGAAACACAAGTCCTTTCTGAATATTGATCCTATATCCAATGACCTACTAATTACACCAGTTGATTCTTCTGATTCTTTTATGTTTTATATGCTTATTATCATATAAACAAAATGTTCTAACTCATTTCCAATCTCCAAAGCATCCGTTTGTTCCCTGGCTATATGGCCAGTAACACTGGCTAGGGGATTGCGAATATTGTTGAACAGTAGTGGTGTATGTGTGTGGACTAGAAGGAAACTGCTCCATGCTGTATTATGGGTACTATTTAAATTTTTCTAGATTAACTTTTAGCCTCACAGTAAGAACTGCTGTTTTGAGGTTTGCTAAGACTGTATTTTTATTTGTTTTTGTTTTTGTTTTGTTTTTTGTTTGTCTTGAGACTAGGACTGGCACTGTAGTCCAGAATGATCTAGATGCTATTACGAAGCCCAGGATGGCCCCTGACCCTCCATAATTCTCCTGCTTCAGCTTCCCAAGTACTGGCTGCTCAGATTATCAGTGTGACCCACCAAGCCTGGCTGTAAGACTGCGTTTAATCACAAATGTGTGTTGGACTTTTTCATATATTTCTTTCATGAGCATATTTATTAGGCAGGAAATATCCATTTCTATTCTATTCTTCCAACTAGTCATGAGTTACATCGAGCGTTAATACAGCTTTGTACTTAGTGCTAATGTGTTTGCATATTGCTTTTCTCTGTTCCCTACACCTCCTCTTTGCGTCCATCCCTAAATAATTCAACATGCACGTTTGTGGTGACTTCTTTTTCCTGTCTTGTAATGTCTTTAACAAAAAGCTGTTCCGAATGTGGGCTAGGGGTCTGGCCCACGACAGAGAGATAAAAAGGGCCTAGGTAGATTCATGTATTTATCACTTAAGCATGTATTCCAGGTCCTTCTCTCCAAGAGAAACTCACATATGGTAGGCTAGCCACACTCAAAGGAATTGCTCAGTGGACTCCACCTGTTGGGTCCTGCAGAAGGAACCAGCTTCCCTGTCTTTGTCTAGATTATCCAGACCTCTCTGATGGCACAAATCTTCCAATTCCCATGGAGAAAGGAAACCCATCCACCCTTCAACCACCTAAGAGCCTTGGCAGCAAACAGACTGGGACACTGGGTCCTGTTCCTCTTTCCACTCTAGGACACCTGTCTCCTTGTGTGCCTCTCTCTCTCTCTCTCTCTCTCTCTCTCTCTCTCTCTCTCTCTCTCTCTCTCTCTCTCTCTCTCTCTGTGTGTGTGTGTGTATGTACTCACACACCCACTTACACATGTATGTGTCATGTGTGCCCATCCCAGGAAACATCAGTGCAACAGAAACAAACGTATAGGAATAAGTATGCCCCAGCTAGCACACACTCAGAAACAAGGTAGAATGATAGCATTAGCCGCTTTCTTCTCTGTTCCCCTTGATTGGATTTGTAAACTGCCATAAAGACATTTATTTTTTATAATATTACTGACATATCTATATAACCCTATTACTATCTTTTTTCAAATCATGATATGCATATGAATTGATTGTATTTGTTTTTTGTAATTTATAATTTTGTTCTCTTTGCAGTGTTGATGATTGAGCCTAGGATCTCATATGTGGTAGCCAAGCATTCTACCCCTGGGCTACATCCCCACTCAGAGGTATTTAGTTATGTTGTAATTACTGAAATACCTGCAGGCAAGAGAGAAGTCTACCACTGGCCATTATCTACCCCTCCCCCCACATTTATGCTTCCATTTTTTTTTGATTAAAATAAGTTTTGTATCATTTCACAATTTTTCTAATATTTGTAACTGGTTCATGGGTTCTCCAAATCTGACAACTAAAATATGCATTTTGAGTTACTGAATTCTTCTTTACATTACACATTCACCATTTTCAGAATAATGCAAATATTGTCCAGGAGTGAAACTCCATGATTCTTCTTCCTTCATAGTAATAGAAAGGAGAATACTGAACACACAAAGCACATGTGTACTGAACAAGTAGATAAGGAGTGGGCACACACTCGAGTCTTGAGTTTGTCTTCTAGACTGTCACTTGCTCACCTACCTGTATGCAATCATCTCATGCACATACACATGCACACGTGTGCAGACACACACACACATACACACACACCACATAGGCACTGAAAGGGAGAGTGGAGCATGGATGTTAGGCCACTAGACATATCTGTCTTATGCTTTATTTTACTATGTTAATGATGGGTCCCTAAAAGTCCCTGCTTGATTAGTATGCTCCTTCTTTTTAGTTATTCATCATCCCCCCCCTTTTTTTAGAATAACTGAGAATTTTCAATTGCCAATTTTAGATCATACTTTTCTCCAAAACCTAATTTTTTTCTTTGAATTTTGTATCATTTTATTTTTATCATCTTTATCGGGGGAACATGCATGCCACAGCATACACTAGGAAGTCAGACGACAACTTCCAGGTGAAGAATCTTATCTTTCACCTCATGGACCTCAAACATCAAACCCAGGCTGTCAAGACTGGTGGCAAATACCTTTACCCCTCTGATGCAAAATTTCCTTTCCATTGGCAGGAAGATAACTTTGTCTTCTTCCTGTGCAGAAATGGATTTGAAGTCTCTTGTCTGCTAGAGTTTATTCTGAAACTTGGTCCTTCAGGGGTTGTGGCTTTTGTTGGTTTTATTTGCCCCCCCCCCACTGTGTGTGTGTGTGTGTGTGTGTGTGTGTGTGTGTTCAGGCCAGAGAGCACCATTGGGTTTTAATTATCAGATCCCATGCATTTTTCTTAAAGATATTATTTTAAATTTGTGTACTGTGTATCTGTGGGTAGGCCTTGCATATGGGCACATTGCCTGTGGAGGCTATAAGATAATGTTGTATCTGTAATATCTACACTGAGGTAACCCAGTCTCAAAAGATCAATCACTCACTGATAAGTGGATATTTGCCTAGAAACTTGGAATACCCAAGACACAATCCACATATCAAATGATGTCCAAGAAGAACTGAGGAGTGGCCCCTGGTTCTGGAAAGGCTCAGTGCAGCAGTATAGGGCAATACCAGAACAGGGAAGTGGGAAGGGGTGGATGGGGCAACAGGGGGAGGGAAGAGGGCTTATGGGACTTTCGGGGAGTGGGGAGCCAGAAAAGGGAAAATCATTTGAAATGTAAATAAAAAATATATCGAATAAAAAAATCAAAAAAAGGAGAAGGTAGTTCTCACTGAATGATCTGTCCATTTGTCACCCCTGTTTAAGATGGGGGGGAGGGTCTTGCACAGGCCAAGAACACAGCAAGGAGTCTCGCCTGGCTAGCCAAAGACCTGAGACCTGTATGCCTCAGCCTGACCAAAGCTAGGACTGTGAACATATGCCACAATGTCCAGAGCTTTGTACTTGTTTATTTTACAAGAATGACTCTCACTTTTTAAGCCCTGGCTACATAGCTAATCCCTTTGCTATGTAGTTGAAGTTGACATCGAACTCACAGAGATCTGACCAAGTGCTGGGATTAAAGGAGTGAGTCACCATGTCCATTTCAATGCCCAGACTCTAACCAAGGTAAATTCAGCTCCTCTTGCTGGAAAGGCAAGAATTTAGCTTCTCTTTTCCTATAGGAAAATAAAGCTGTTTATCTCATTCTCCCTGTCTTTGTGGACCTCGGAGTTCACTCTGCCTCCCCAGGATCCAGCATTGCCTGGAATCTGTGTCTGCTCTTCTGCCTTTGTTTGGTTTATGGAAAGCATTCCCAGTGCATGACTAACTCAACAGCGAGAGGAAGCCTGCTGCCAACCATGAAGCACTGCACTTGCCAGCTACCACTTTCTCTGTCAGGTTCTTCAGCCCAGAAGAACCTGGGGCTACATGCTCGGGTTCTGTCTCCCATACACCCATGTCCGAGAGCACCCTCAGAGCAAAATGGGTACAGATGGCAGGTGTCTTGTGTTTTCCTTTTCTTTCAGTGATTGCAACACCTCAAATTGCTGTTTTGTTGTTTACAAATTCTATTTTTTCTTATTTGCTCTTGTTTGTCATTTATAGTTTTATGTATAGGAAACCTAATCTATTAAAAGCTGTGCTATCATAACTGAAGAAGAATGTACCAGAGCACTGCTCACAGAATTATTAGATCAGGTATATTTCCCATGAAATTTCCTGATAAGAAATGAAGACATCTATTGCACAATCCCCTCTAGCAACCCCGCTCTCCTTTTGCTTGCTTTATTTTTGAAATTGTAATTTAATTACATAATGTCTTCCTTCCTTTTCCTCCTTCCAAACTCTGCACATACCTTCCCCTCTGTCCTTCAAACTCACGAATTCCTTTCTCATCAACTGCTATTGAATCATCACAGTGTCCTGATGTCTTCGCAGAAGGGCAGACCTGCACAGCTTCAGCCAGAATCCAAGTCTGCTACTCTTTGGTATAAGGCACTGTTCCAAGGTTTGCCCGGGCTAAACTCTCGTTAGTATCAGACATTAGACAGACATTTCTTTTCAAAGTTACAGCCTTTATTTCAGCAAATTTTACATTTTGTTTTAATACCTGTATAGAACACCTGCTCCTGACATTTCTACTCACTTTGATTTTTTTCAATTTATTCAAATTTGAAATATGATGTCTTTAAGTTTTAAATTAGCCATGTGGTTGACTTTTAGCTTTATGTAAGATTCCATTTTAAGTATTTTCTTATTAAAGGAGAGAGAGGCAAGAAATAAAATCAGTAATTTGTAACTTTAAATTTGAAGTTGTAAGATATTTAGGTAATCAATCTGACAATGTCTCATTTTAACTTGTATTCCAAATGGAGCAACACAGACCCCAGAAGATGATAACTGATTCTCAGTGGGGAGAGAGACAGAGCAATCTTAGATAATGAAAGAACACAGTCCAGAAACAGTAGCTGGGCACGGTAATAATGATGATGATGATGATGATGATGATGATGATGATGATGATGATGATGATGAAATAATAATAAATACACAAACATAAAGCTGTGGCGTTGAGGATGAAGTCTGCCTCCGTATCTCCCTGGATAGTCACCTTCAGCTGTAGCATCTACATAGAAGATGCGAATAAGTGGAGGCCTACAGCAATTGCTCATCATCTCTCTCAATATCAGTGATAGCATCAAGCTGAGTGGCCTAGCGACTGAGATCTAAGCAGAAAGCAGTCTGCGGGGAAGGCTGGCTGTACAGTCATGGAAATTCTGGTTACAGGGTCTTCACTGTAACCAGAACCTCTCCTACCCCTGTTCGCCTGAGACCCTCTACCTCTGTGTCCTGATTTCCTCTGTCCCAGTGATCCCCTCCTCTCTGCATCACACAGCAGCATCTCCACATCTCTGTTCCCTTGCTTCCCTGCTGTGCTGCCTTTCCATTCTCCCAGTTTTCCTGCCTCAGCTCCCATTGATTTGCCTCTCTTTGCGTGATGGTTATTTTCTCAAACACTAAGGATCTAAGGATCTAAGTTCCATTTCAGGACCCGAGCTCTGCTCTGCCTTTGCAGATGTTTCCTCCTTAGAATAAAGACCTCAGATACTCAGTCTTCTCATGCTTACAATGTATATGTTGTCCTTATTTATAATTTCCTTTTGGGGGATATTACCAGTGTGCAACATTGTTTAAAAATTATGGAAATAGTGACAGACACATCACCTATGATCCTCATTTTTTAAGAAACGACTTGGATGATGTTATGGAAATTCACTTCATCTTCATACACCTAAAAATGACAGTAAGCTGGGAGTAGGCTCTATTCAAACACAAAGCCAAGCTCGCACTGGTGTTATCGCCTTAACTGAAGCAACAAAATCGAACCAAAAGGTGGCCTACCATCAGATGAGGAGTATATCCAGAGGTTGTTCTGGGTGGGTGAGGTATGGTTCCAGGGTCAGGACTGGGACACCAAGATCATAAAGAACAATGAGGAATGATATGCCTCTCAGGCTAAGGGTACCACGTGCCACCATTTCTAACAAACCTCCCGGAAAGAACATCTAAGAGGCATGAAAACAATGGCTTTCAGACAATAACTGGGTCAATATAATGTATTTACTAGAAGAATAATGTGCATTAGTGAAAAAGAATAACCAATATAATAAAAACATGGCAAAAATTATATAAGTGAAAAGGAGTCTCAGTGGAGCTAATGTGTAGGATAGTTCCATTCACGCCTCCTACGAGGATGCATAAGCAATTATTGACTTCAAATTTACAACTGACCAAACTTGAAACACTAATTACCCAGCTCTGCTGCAAACGTGGTATAATTAGCAAAATATTCAAGGAAGAAAGCAAGAATAATTCCACTACAATTTTGAAAGTAGAAAAATGTATTAAAAGTAAAAGGAGAAAATAAGATAGCAAAACTTATCCTGTATCTGTCAGAATCAAAATGAATACTTTGCTCCCGGGGGTGGGGGTGGGGAATAAACAAATATAGGAGAGGACACTCACTGACCAGACAGTCAAGATGTAGAGAAAAGAATGGAAATTCACAAGAGTCAACTAATACATTTGGTTGCAGGAAGAATACTGTAAATGTTCTCATACAGAACAAATATGATTTTAAAGCAAAAGCGTGTTATTAGGAATAAAGAGATTTAAAATACAATAATAAATGTCAAATGGCATTCATGAAAATGAATGACGTCTATCCATAAGGCTGATTAATTTTATATAACATAAAAGTAGAAAGAATCAAAATGAAGCTGACAGGTTCTCATTTAAGGAGGCTGAAGAGTCGAGACTTTGACAGGGCATTCTGAGTAAACTCCAAAGCAAATGGTCAAAAGGAATCAGAAAAGCAATGGACGCTTTGAACAATGTAAGTGATAAGTGTCATGTATTGAAAGCACAGATAACTACACCATTACCATTCATATACACTTCTCAAGTATATGTGTAGTATTTACAAAGCACAAAAATGGGCAAGGGCCATGAACCACTCTTAAAATCTCAAGGAACATTTATCAAATGAAACACTTGGGACACTTGGGCAGCAATGTCTTTCAGACAAGTAAATTTATATATATATATACATATATATATATATGTATATATATATACATACACACATATATATTTATATTTATATATACACATATACATGTATACATGTATATGTATATGTATATGCACACACATATATATGTGTATATGTACACACACATACACATATACATACATACATACACACATACATATATATATATATACACACACACACACACACACACACACACACACACACACATATAGTTTTGTTATTGTTTGTTTGACAGGGTCTTAATTTGTAGTCCTGGCTGGCCTGGAATTTGCCATCTAGACCACTTAGTCCAGTCTGGCCTTGAACTCAAAGATATATCTGTGTCTGCCTCTTGAATGCTTGGATTAAATTGTGCACTACCACACCTAGCCTACAGAATATATATATTTCAATATATATTGAAATATTTCAGTGGCTAAAAGCATGTACTGCTCTTCTGGAGAACCTGAGTTCTGCTTATAGAACCCTTATTGGAAGCCTTACCACTACCTAAATTTTAGCTCCCAGGGCTCTGATGCCTATGGACTCTGAACTCAAGTACATATACCCATGCAGAGATATGCGCATATACATAATTTAAAATAATAATATATCTTTTTTCAAAAATAAAATGTTATCAGTAACCTCTATTTCATACTTTTTCAACTTTTAACTTACCTCTAAGTAATTAATGAATATAAAGAAAATGTTATAAAATGCTAATATAATTAAAACATAACAAAATATGAACACATTACATATGAACTTGGTAGGATACTGATTACAGCAGAGAAAAGGTAAGGATTAAAATATTACAAAACATAAGAAACTAACTATAGTCCTAAAAGAAAAAATATGCAGTAAATGATGTAAAATTGCCAACATCCAAGACATGTTATGTATATAACAACAACTACACACTTAGGATGTATGTAACAGTGCTTTCATACTTGATGAAATTAAAACAGACATTTTAAGACTTCATTGACAGACACTAAAGAATCAGAAAGTAATCCAGAAGTTGACAATGGAGCACTCAATGAGATAAATTAGGGCTGAAATTTTCCTCAAATCAATTTGCATGTTTACATTTTAAAGAACATATACCTATGTAAGGGAACATTTTAAAGAATATATACCTATTTTTAATGTATATATGGTAAGAAAGGCACAGAAAAGGTATGATGTTCTGTCAGTAAGACTGAAGCAAGGAGACGTGTCCTGAGGCATGGGCCAGCATTCACTCCAGCAAGCTACATTGATTATGATCATGGAAGACAGGTACATAACTATGAGATGAAGGAATTGTTGGCCATGCAATTGCTGAAGTTTGATAATGATTTGGCAAAGCAGAGAACTGCCACTGGGATTGTCGGATGCTGGTCAGTGGCACAGTCAAGGGGCTTAAGGTTGGATAAGGGCTACAGAGATCCAGCTAGTGTGGTCACAACTGGCATGCTCGATGGCAGGTTATGACCATTTATTATTATCAATACCTTATGTTTATTTCAACTACTATGTTATAAATGAACAGAACCTGTTGGGGTTAAATGGAGAAAAATAATCTGTAACTTGCACTGCTGGCTCTCACAAGGTCTCATTCTCCAAGTCCTATGAGTTTAACAGGCTGCGATTCCCCTTTCCTATTCACCTCCAAATGCTAATGCTAACGATTCCATCATAGCAATAATGATGCTGTACATAATTTATTAGAATATTTAGCACAAGAGCCGGGAGTTCTCTTAGAAAAGTACGTGTTTCACAAGCATGGGGAGCCAAGTTTAATCCGTAGCGCCCATATAGAAACATGCATGTGGTACAGTGTGCTTCTAATCCCAGCTGTGGGGGCACAGAGACCCCTGCAAATGGCTGGTCAGCAGGAATATCCAAACTTCATGCCTTAGGTCCCAGTGACAAACCTTGTCTCAAATGTCAATGTGGGTGACCCCTCAGGAACAACGCCTAAGGTTGGGGCCTGCACTCTGCTGGAATACGTATACACTAGCAGTCGCCGCCTCACACACATACACATAAGAAGAGGCAATACACACACACACACACACACACACACACACACACGAAAACCTAGCACAAAAGCATACTTACTGAACATCAATTTAAAAACATATATATGGAAATATGCCCACTGTGGATGAAGGCACAAATTGCGAACATGAGAGGAAAAAAAAGGAAGATGTTTAGGAAGCAATGATTCTGAATGAAAGAATAACAATGTAACCATTTCAAATAACATGGAAGAACCTGTTTATTCCATATCACCCCCCCAGTATTTGAGGGTGATAATGAGTTCATGCTTACGAGTCATTTAAATAGTGAGCTACCAATGATGTAATATAATCAGCAATCATCAAATACGAACATATATAAGCACACTTTCACAGATCAAGAACATTTTCATAAGGGTTACTTTGTTAACTATTTTTCCTAGATATAGTCATCACACAAATCAGCTATAATAAAGGATGTTCAACGCCACACCAAAAAGACAAAAAAAACAAAAAACAAAAAACAAAAAACAAAAAACAAAACAGCAGGATAAGTAGCTTCAGGAAAACATCAAAACAGAAAATAAATTACCTCAAGTACCTATGAGGAGGTATATTTCTATCAAAATTGTTAAGTTGTAATCATTATAAAATTAGTATTTACGGTTATTTTCTAAAAATTGGGACTAGCCACTGAGGTAGTTTGTGTTCTTGAACACTTGCTCCACAGTTGGTGAGGAAGTGTGGGAAGATTATGGATTCTGTACACAGTGGAGCCTTGCTGGGGGGAGGGTGGCACGGGGGAGGGCTCAGAGGTTTACAGGCAGGCCTTACATCTGTTCATGTTCATACATTCATTCACATCTGTTTTCATTTTCTCTCTCTTTCTCTCCCTCCCTCACTCTTGCCTCTTTTTGTGGGTCTCCCGCCTCTCCCTTCCTTTCCTTTATCTCTCTTTCTCCCTCCCTCTCTTCTTCCTTCCCTCTATTTCTGTCTCCCTCCCTCCTTCTCTTTCTTTCTTTCTTTCTTTCTTTCTTTCTTTCTTTCTTTCTTTCTTTCTTTCTTTCTTTCTTTCTTTCTTTCTTTCTTTCTTTCTTTCTCTCTTTCTTTCTTTCTTTCTTTCTTTCTCTCTCTCTTTCTTTCCTTTTCTCCCTCCCTTTCCTTCCCTCCTTCCCTTTCTCTCTTTGTCTCCCTCTCTCCCTCCCTCCTTCCATCACTCCCTCCCTTTCTCTCTCTTGTTCTCTGTTTCCCATGTACTGATAAAATATGATCACTCTGCTTCCTGCTAGGCCCACTTCATGCTCCTGCTGCCTAGACTTTTCTGCCATGGTGGACTTGATTCCTGTAGACTTGTGAACCAAAATAAACCATTTCTTTTTCTACTAAGTTGCTTTATGTCAACGTGTTCAATCACAGTTACGACGAACCGTAATCAATGCAGCCACTAAGAGCTAACTGTCATTTCCACAGTAGCCTTATCCTGATGAGCCATTCCTGGTTCATTTCAAGATTTGGAAACTTTGTTAATTGTGACTGACTTCTTTGTTTCCCACCTAATGAAGTCACTATCATTATAGAATTTAACAAGACACATATTGATTAACCTATCAAACTGGGGGAATACAAAGGTAACATGGGAGCCAAAAGACTGCGTTTTACCTATAACATCTCTTGCTACAGTACTTGCTATAGGAAGAGCAACAGTGCCAACCAACCAGTACCCCCAGAGCTCCCGAGGATGAAACCATCAACCAAAGAGTGCACATGGAGAGATCCATGACTCCAGCTGCATATGTAACAGAGGGTGATCTTGTCCGACATCAATGGTAGGGGACTTGGTCCTATGGAGGCTCAGTGCAGTGAGGTGGGAGTGGGTGGGTGGGTTGAGGAGCACCCTCATAGAAGATGGGGGGAGAAGTGGGATGGGGGTTTGTGGAGTGGAAACTGGAAAGGGGATAACATTTGAAATGTAAATAAATAAAATAATCAATAAAAAATACCCTATCCAAAAAATAACCTATCCACCCCAAAAATTCTGTAACTGATTGTTCTCAAGACTGTTGCTTGCTAATTCGTATGTCAGCAATATTTTTGCTACTATATAGCATGACATTTCTTAGACCTATGGCACAGACGATGCACTCATAGGTTTGGGAAGAATGATGTAACATATTATTAACGCTTTTATTACAAAGGTGAAGTGGTTTTAAAGGGAGGAAGGGATGGTCTTTTCATGTTCCCCACAGCCTCAATCTACTACCAGGGGATACATTCATGAATACCTTATCAGCCTTGAACTGTTAAGACCAAGTAGGAAGACTGCAATACCAAGAAAAGAGATTTTTCTCTGAAGAGCCCCATCCAATATTTTCCCTGCACAGCTTCACCTTTTCCTTGTGATCTAAACACTTATTGGTGTATTTTATAGCTTAGTAAATTGTGTGTTTCAAAGTATAATAAGCAGACATAAACATTTAATTCTGAATTCCTAAAGGAAAATAAAAGGCCCTCCTCCTCACTCATCCTTAAGAACATTTTGTGCCAGTAGGCAACACAATTGGAAGCCTAAAATGTTTCATTTATTTATTAGATATTTAAAACACTAAAGATTGTTTCAGTTAAATTCATATCCCATGCAAGTTTTAAGAACACTAAGAATATTTTTCATTTCCATGATAAATAAAAAATCTATTAATATAAAAGGGAATTTTGAAATAATATTTGTAACTGTTTTGCAAGCATAAAGGTAGTGACTTCTAAAAAGATATCAATACTTTCATTAATGTTAACAAAATAATTAGGATAAATTAATTAAAGCATATTCATTTGAAAAGCCACAGATGACTACAATAACCTTTCCCTCATGCATGCTTCCTGACATCAAAAGGACAACTTTTTGTAAATGTATAGTTCCAAGATGGACATTTGTCCAAGGGCAGGCAATAACTGGTTTCAAATCCTTTTACAGGCTGAGTGTAAAAATAACTACTTTCAATGAAAATAAAAATTGCTCTTTCAGAAGTGGATAATACAAGAACAAAAAATTTATTTGCATCAGACTGTCCTTTCAGTCTGATTCTTCAAATCTTCCTTGCAATGGGATGCCAACTTTGGTAAAGCCAGGAGAAAAAGGATAACAAATTTCCTGCTACAGACTCATTAGTTTTGACAAATCTTCTAAAATTTGACCATGCATGGATTTGTCATAAGCTAACTGATTGCACCAATAAGGGAGGAGAAGAAGAAGAATACAGTGTATAAAGGGTTAAAGGGGAATAATGGATCTGGAATGGCTACATTTGGTTGGGGGATTGGGAGGGCAGGGTATTGGTGGGGATATCTGGAGGGATAAATAATATTGAAGACCTCTTATAAAAGTCATACAGAAATATCATAAAAACTTCCTAAAGTATAAATATACACACATAT
Organism: Apodemus sylvaticus; assembly: GCF_947179515.1. Classification (NCBI taxonomy): domain Eukaryota; kingdom Metazoa; phylum Chordata; class Mammalia; order Rodentia; family Muridae; genus Apodemus; species Apodemus sylvaticus. The sequence continues at coordinate 91,859,352 of NC_067480.1, forward strand.
AAAGAGTTAAATCAGGGTTACCATACAGGGAGGCGGTATGCCTCTTAGACACCACAGGCTAACATATAAAATGCCCAGTGATAAGAACAGCTTACCTCTTTTGGAGTTACTGGCCAATGGGACTCCCAAACATTACAGCCTATTTCTTAGCTTACTCACTCTCCCCCAGAAAATGAAGGTAAGACCCTATTGCTGAAGTCATTGCATATTTGAGTCATAGAACATTCAGAAATTAGAGATGGCATCATCTTGGATACTTCACACCTATTAGCTAGCTTACATAGTGCTAGAAGATGCTATTCACACCAATGAAGGAGCAGAAAGGAGTGGACATCATCCACAGAGTTCCAGCTGTAAACTGCCAGAAGCAATAATGACCTGGGCCTGGCAAGACACACCCACGGTTTACAGCATGTGGCACAATCATTTGAGAATAACACTGTTTTAAGCCCTCTCCTGTATGCTGAAACCTATAACTGGCATTATTGCAGGACCACCAACCCATGTCTAGACAGGTCATAGTCTAGAGAGAAACCCCTCTCTTATCCTGCCTAAATGGACATAGTACTTCTACTGACTTATCGTTATAACTATGAATGCATCTCTTAACCCTCATCAGAGAAACTTCTATCTGCAGTTGATGCTGATCAACATGGAGACTCCCAAGTAGCCAAAGTGCAGAGCATAAGAACCTAGGGGATGTTTAACCCTAAAGAGGACATCATGCTCCCTATATCATTACCTCCTTCCAAGGCTCAGGGATCCTTGCATAAGAGAGGATGGAGTGTATGTCCCATAGGTGGTGAACGATGTCACAGAAACAGTGCCATCCACACACAGCAGAGCAGGGCACGTATGAACATGCAGTAGCTGCAGCATGCATGAGATTTGTGGAAGCTGCAGCCAGGCAGAGTCTCAGGCATGGAGAGGTGAGGGGGCAGAAAGTCTCACCCTGGCTGAGGAGTTATTAGCAGTTGACTATGGAGGGGAGAGGGGAAACCGGTTCTCTTCAAGAGCACAGCCTCTGAGCAGTCAATCACATATGGGAAGCCTTAAATGGGTTTGATGAGTTAAAAATGAGAGTTAGGTAGGGAAGAAAAGTGGATCTGGGTGAAGTTGGGAAACACATTATATGAAAGTGTCTAAAATAATTAAAAATATAAAATTATGTGACATCTGAGAAGAACTTTAATATTATACTCATATTTGCTTTTAAAGTTTGATATTACAGAAATGACTGCAATTTGTCTGGCTCAAATGAAAGGGATATATGATAAATATGAAGATCAAGAATTTGGAAACTATGAATTTCTGTATTCTACTATATGTATCGTCTTCTGTGTTTATAAGTTCACAGGTATGTATAGGTTGCATGGCGGATAGAAGCTAAAGTTAATATCTAGTATGTTCCCCAATCATTCTCCACTTAAAAAAAGGATTCTTTTTTATTATTATTTTAAATTCATTGTCCGGGTATGTGTCTGTGTGAGCCCATGCCTATAGACACGGTACTTGCAAAGGTAATAGATACTCCGGGTCTGGAGTTATAAGTGGCTAGAAGGCAATTGACACGGGTGCTGGGAACTGAACTCACATCTTCTGCAGGAGTCTGAAGCACGCTTAACCAGTCTGAAGCACCCTTAGCTCCCTAGTCGACTCTCCATTCCTTCTGCCTTCTTTTCTGAGATAAGATTATTCACTGACCCCAGGGCTCATTGATTTGACTGTACTCAATGGTGAATGAAACCCAGTGTTCTTTCTATTTCTTCTGTCCCAGTTCCAATTGCAAGAACACATTGCTGCATCCACATTATTTGGTGGCTTCAGGGCATCTCCACTCAGGTCCTCATGATTGAGCCATCAATCATCAGTAAAGTACACATCCCTAATATAAATTAGGACACACAGAGATACACACCATCCATATGTTCAAAGAACCTTCTTTGAGAAATTAGACCCCATGGAGCCTCCAAATATAAAGTGCATGCTGAATATATCAAAAGTGCTGACACTCAATGCCCCCTTGATGCCTATTATTTGGTACATGAAGGGTTGATTCTGTCTCATTGAAACATCTTCACTTTTGTGAACAAACTGTAACATTTCTACAAATTTTAAGTAATTATATCTGCAAAACATTATTTACCCTAAAACAAAACTTGCAGTCTGGTTTCTTTGCTTTCTGTAGCTTTCCGGGAAAATGTAATTGAAAATCGAAACTATGCTTGCCATAGTTTTGGACAAATTATTTAGTCTATCAGGAGAAGACAACAAGAGCACTTCAAACTGAGTGCCCTGGAAGGGAACATGTCTGGAGGAAGTTACGGTCTCTTTCCGTACACGTCCAGTTGCCTATTCATCACCTGACAAACCACCACGACCCAAAACAAGTCAAGAGGAAAGGGTTTATTCAGCTTACACTTCCAGGCCCCAACCTATGCCTGGAGAAAATCAGGACAGGAATACAAGCAGGACTTGACCAAGTAGGTAGGAGCTGATGCGGAGGCCATGGGGCAGAGTGCTGCTGGCTGCTCTGATCACATGGGTGCTGTTGACTGCTCTGATCACATGGCCTGCTCAGCCTGCTTTCTTATAGATGCCAGGACCACCAGCCCAGGGATGGCACCACATTGAGCTGGGCCCTCCCACCCTTGATCTCTATTTGAGAAAATTCCTTACAGTTGAAGCTCATGGAGGCATTTCCTCAACTGAGACTCCCTCCTCCTCTCTGATGATTCTAGCTTGTGTCAAGTTGACATACATCACATTGGAAATGCAACAGTCAGATTTTAGAAAACATTGGTATTTTAAGTGACAATCTTATTGTATTATATAAGGAAGTAAGAGCATGTTATATGCTGCCTATTTATAGACCCTCCTGACAACATTCGATACGAGGGTGAATTTTAGGTCAGTAAATTGACTATAATCAATTTTGGAATGTCCTCTGAATCATTTTGTTGATTCCCTAAATCAGGGTCATCTGAGGCAACCTATAAGAAAAGATGTTTTACCTCCCGTCAGAATGCAGGAGGAGTACACAGAAGGGAAGATTAGCATTCTCATTTTTAGCATTCATATTTAAGTGGAAAGCCCTTCAGTTCCTTGGATTTCTTCTGGAAATCTGTTTCCAGAAACAAGATAATATCAACTGGCAAGTGATACAGCTCAGGTTCAACAGCTCCTGAATGTCTGAAGGTCTCTGTACTTAGCTTTCTATAGGATACTTGTCATACAAGAACCAAAGAACACCTGGTGAGGAAATGGTGCACATGTTCTACAACTCACACAATGTGCACCGTAGGTTTGCGTGATGCTCTCATAGCCAATATGCTCTCCCATGAAAGGAGACCCATTATTATGGCTGAAGTAGGAGAAAAACGAAACAAAACAAAACAATAAAAAACATCAAAATAAAATAGAACAAAAACTATAGTCTTTGGGAAAATAAAAACCACATTCTATACATGTAGGTGGAGATGCATGACACACATATGCATACATATATGCTTATATATGTAAACACAAAGCCATACTCACGTATTGGCTAGGCTTGCATGCTATGATGGTGTGGTTGAATGTTTATGATGGATACTGTCCTATAAATGCTAAAATACTTGTTATGCAATCTCTCAAAGGAAAAACTTCCTAACTGGACTAAAAGAGGCTCTGCTGATCCTATCACATTGTGAGGATGACTCCTGCAATTGCAACTCTGAGAAAATAAAGGGATGACCACAGTAATGTGCTTAAGTTTTCAGGAAAAGGTATCAAATATTCTGTCAGTGTTTCTATTGAATATGTAGGGCATGCGCAATGCACCCCATTGTTACAATGAGGTGTTTCGATTACACGATCTATACTGTAATCTCCAAAGAATATTCTGGAAGGTAGATCATTTCATACGAAGGATATAGGTCCAGTTAACAGAGACAGCATTGCCAACTCACCTGATCCTACCCCTGGGGCGCTCAGACTGCTCTGACATAAAGCTTGTGCTGCTGAGGCGTGAGGTACTGCTGGCTCTGGAAATGGCGGACACATCACTGACATCACTATCTGACGACTTGGCAGACGCGTTATCACAGCTTCTGTACTGATCTTTATGTATGTTGTACTAAAGATTAAACACAAGAAAGGATAAGCTCCACCATCAGGTCATGCAACAGAACACACACAGACCTTGAGGTTAATGACTGCTTTGCCTAAAGGAGATCAAAAGATATCTCTGTCAAGGAGAGAAGGGAAACTGATGGCCACGGAAGCAGTCGCATTATAGAAGAATCGCAATTAAAACCCAACACCCTTTTAATGATGAGATACCACTTATAAACAGTGAACGCATACTTGTAGTGCTTACGTGAAAAAGTCGAGGAATTAACTGGACATGATTAAAACCTGAAACTGCATGAACTCATTTTTTTTGAATTTACATTTCATCATTTCTTATCTTGAATAACATTTCATTTTGCATTTCATTTCTAAGATTTCAGGTAAAATAAGTCATCATATATAAATTTATTAGGGGAGTTAATCAGGTTTTAATTTCTACTCAATTTTTATTGTCCTATTGCAGTTAACCATACAGTGAATATACAATACTATCACTATAAAGTGTCACGTTTTTCTAAAGATAAATAAAGCAACTGTTCCCTCTGCTAACAGAAGGAAAGAACTATACTCGATTCCATAAAATAAAATATCACTAACCATATTATTTTCTACTGAGCCAGTAAATTTTAGATCTGTGAGCAATAAGGGGATAAAATGTTTCTTAATCTTTAGGAAAATCTCATATTCTCTATTGCTATCTTTCTCAAATGTAGCACATAAGTGCATTCGTGTGTGTGGGTGTGTGTGTGTGTGTGTGTGTGTGTGTGTGAGAGAGAGAGAGAGAGAGAGAGAGAGAGAGAGAGAGAGAGAGAGAGAATAAAATTTTAAAAGTAATTTCCCAGTGCTTATTTTCTAAAACATTATTTAAGGGAATTTCCCCTTAACATATGTTAGTTTAAATTCTTTCCCTCTTCTGTATAAGAATTTCCCAAAGAATTTTATATCAGGAAAACAATATACACTTAATGGTATATCTATAAAATTAAATTTCTAAAAGTTTTATCACAATGATGTTTATCTTTGAAAGCTGTCACATATGCTATTAAGTCTGGAGCCTAGTTAATATTGTCTTAAATTCGTATGACTCATGTCCTCAATGTGGTGTGTCGGTTCAACTATAAACTAAGTCACGTCTGATGCCATTATTCTGTCCAACATGACTCATCTCATAAAGAAGCACTTCTAATGCACTGTGTGTGGAGAAATGGAGTGGACTCTGATTCCAACACTTGCAGAGAATCAAATGAGACCCCACGGTCAAGCCGTGTGTGACCAAGATGTTTTACACATTTACTGTATCTGCCAATATTAAAAGGAGAAATAAGTAGCATCTAACACCCCGAGAATCTCTCTAAGTGAACTGTATGCTCTTTCACTATTTTATCAACTGGAACAAACTGCTGGCACTACTGGGACAGTTTCATGAAGTCTTGTGAGCATAAAGGGCAACGTTGATGGCTTTAATTAATGAAATCTCTCTTTTCTATAACTCTATCCCAGTCTGTGTGAATAGAGACAATTACTCTTCCAGAAAAGAGAATGAGAATGTCCTTATATATGTTACTATACTGAGATATGCAGCAATTACCATATAGTTTTCCCCACATTAACTGAAGGAAATGAAAGACATTATGTTTACTTCCTGTTACTAATTTTTTTTACTGATTTTCAAAAACTTGTTAACCTTTGAAATAAGCTCTATTTTTTATCTAGTGTGATTTGTTACATGTCCTCTTTAATAATTTAGTTAAAACACATTTATTATACAGTGAAGAATGAAATACCCTCGGGTGGAATTTATTCAGTCATCCTGCAGGGAAAGACGTCATCGTCAGAAGGAAGGTTCTAATTATAGTGTCACTGTTTTTAGAAGCTGGTAGTATCTCTACCAAGCATTGCCAAACTCTTGACGGGTGCTCCAGGACTATAGAAACAGAGTCCTTTTATAAATGATGGTTTAAGTGGGACTTTGTCCTCAAGTTATGACTTCTACCCATCACTGGCCTTCAACTCCAAATAACACCACACGGAAAAGGGTGGAGGTGCATTGCACAGATTCCAAAGCATCCACACCAGAATACATTCCTCACTCGGGATGAAGAGGAGGACAATTTTATCCTTTAAAGAAAGACCAGGCTCATATATCCTCACTGAAAGAGCCCTGTTGGGAGAGCATTAGACTCAAGAAAGATCAGGCCTAAAAACAGATCTCAGGGTCACATTCATTTGGTAATCTTTCAGCAAGAAAAACAAAATCTAGTTTTGTTGGAAAATAAAACTATTCTGGGAATGGTTACCTAATTTCTCCTATAGGAGAATTTCAATTTCATCAAATTTATTAGTATTGAACTTTAATTACTTCTTAAATAGGCTAAGTGCATAAATATGATAAAGGAAAAAGTCCAAAACAATATATTTATGAAAGTACTGGTACTCTTTTATAGCAATGAAAGTCACTTGCATAATAAAATGTTTTGGGTAAAAAGGGAACTCTTCTCTGAAAATATATGAAAGAAATTTGAACTAGCTGAAACAGCTACTCACCTGCTCAGTAATATCAATGAGTTTTGATTTATATAAAACAAATTCATTGAAAACTTCATTAGAAACACTGGCATAGAATATAAATATTTTGGTTGTGTAAATATAAAATTTTTATTTGATAACAAAATGAAAAAGACTGACAGCTGTTATTTTCCTAGTTTCATTCCTAACATTCTTAAACATTTTTCAGTCACATCTCTGATGTCACATTTATTGGTAGTAAAGCTATGACTGGAGTCTAGTATTCCATTATTGAGAATAAAAGGGTATCATTTTGATGTTTTCATGTTTCCTCTCACATGTAGACAGAAATTTAGATGTGTATTTCATATTTATATTTATATACACTCCTATGCCTCATATGTAAGTGCATGAAAACACAAAGGGGTGCCTTGGGGAGAAAGAAGGAGGCAGATGTGGAGAGACAGGGGAGTGTGGGTACTGTTCCTTAAGGTATGTGTGTGATGAGGTTATAGAGATCACAGATTAACTTAAATATTCATAAAAATGAAAGCAATCACTAATTAAGTTTTTAAAATAACTATGTGCATCTCGTTGTGCCTATGTGTGGGTGTGTGCACATATTACAGGTACCAATGAGGTCTGAGGTGTTCCCCACACCTGCACCCCGGGGCTGGAGTCCCAGGCAATTGCAAACTGCCAGATAGGGATGCTGGGAATGAAACGTGGGTTCCCTGCAAAACCAGTATCTGCTTCAGAACATAACTATTGAGTCACCTTTTTAAAAAGATATTCAAATTCAATGATAAAAAGGGGAAGGGGTATCTACACAAAAACCAGAACACTATTATGTAAATGTAAATGAAAGCCATTGAGAATACAAGACTTGTTATCAGGCTCAATTGAAGTGTATATATACTTGGTGATGTCACAACAGAATCCAGTTGTGTCTAAGCCTCAGGTAACTCTGTGATGCATGGACTCTACTAATTTTGGTAAATGAATTCTGTTCCTTTGGGAAATCGTTAGGCTGAAATAGAATATTTTTCATGTCAATTTATTTGTGTGTGTGTGTGTGTGTGTGTGTGTGTGTGTGTGTGTGTAGTGTATACAGGCATGCACGCCTGTGGAAAGCAGGACAACTTGCCAAAGTTGGATTGCTCCCTCCACCAATAGGTTCTGGAAACTCAGGGCTGGTTCTTAGATGTGGTACCTTTACTCAGTGATCAATTTCACTGACACTTAACAAAAATGACTGATGCTCTTCCAAGGCCTATCTATTCTGGTTTGTACAGAGAATGTGGCTCCTCTCCAGCAGGGTAGTTTACCTGCTTTACAAGAACACTGGCACTTCAGACTCGTGGAGCAGCTCTTTGCATGGATTTTCCTGATGATCTGATGGGACTCCTAGCTCACAGCACCCCCAAAGGCTTTTAATAGTTTACCCCAATTCTTTACCTATCTCATCCTTGGCTCCCACTCAGGTCCCTCACCCTTTGCTGGTCTGTTGGACTTTTCGAAGAAGAATAACAAACCAAGAAAGGAATTCTGGATTAGTTGAAGCATTTGCCCTAAGAAGAAATTTCAACTAACCAAACTTAACTGTGAGGGGAAAAATCTAATCACCCTGCCTTATTGTTCTTAAGTTAATTCAAGGTGTAAGCAAACAAAAGCATGATGCTATTCCCAGAGAAAGACTAGTGTGCTGCTAATCAGCTGGGGACACCATAGGAAGTCAAGGTTTCTGCTTAATGTGTGTGCCAGATTGATGTTTCTTTGCACTGATTTTACTTCTTAAAGGGCTGCTGGGAGCCTTTGTGGGCCGGCATCCCTGAATAAGATGGACCTTCTCTAACTGCTGTGCCTTTAGGTTTCTGTATCTAAAGTGTAATGTGCTACACTGTATCCAATTGGAAATATGATGGGTGATAAACCATATTTTATTGTTGTCTTTACAGTTTGTATCAACTACTGGCTAGCTTGCTCTACATAGAAAATTTGATTATTTAAGCTCTATTTTAAGCTTAGTTCACACTGATTTGTTTTAGTTTGCACTTATTTTGATTTCTAATAGACTTCCTGAGGTCAAATTGTAACCAAGTAGAGCCTAATGTTATATGGAGAAACATTTCAAAATAAACCAGATAATGTATGTAAATGTTTATCATACAATATAGGGTTGTATATTCTAATTAAATATTAGATACTAGGGTTTATGGATATCTAGTGTATTCTTAGAAAATAATACTGAAATATAAATTAAAGGCTTAGTAGAGCTTACACCCTCTTATGAAAGAGTAAAACAGTATATTTTTAACTAAACACAAATAAATAAGCAAAACTGTCACATTGTATGGCTTTTGTCATTAATTCAATAGTCCACATCACATAAAATAATTTAATACTCTTAAATTAATACACTACTATTTCATCAACAAGCTTGCTCATAGACCTGGCTCATGTTTGCAAATGTAGCTAAGGACATTATTTTGTCATCAGAATGACTGTGAAATGTAATAAATAATATCTCCGTAATGTAATGTAGCTTCTGAAAATATAAAGGTGTGGAAGAGGCGTTTCAAGCCACACAAACAACTAGGATGGGAGACTAGCAGTCAAAGACAATTTCAGTTACACGGCTCAGAGCTCTCTAATTTTGTGATACACACACACACACACACACACACACACACACACACACTCCTAGTACATATACCTGTTGTCTCTAAAGGGAACACTATTGGTTGGATACTACTAATTTTACCTTGGAGTACTGCTCGTGGTCAAGTTCTTGACTAGACCCAGACCCTGTTGTCTGCTTAAACCGGTGTACCTTCATTTTCATCTGTCTCGTTCGTTCCTCCACTACTAAGCTTGCTGCAAAAACACACAACGGAAAGCTCGTTAAAACACAGGAAGCGCCTTTCAAGGAACTGGTTCAGATTTCAACACTTTTGAACTGATTTGAACTCAACAAGCTTTAGAAGGAGACCGTGATTAATAGATGGGACACAGTGCAGAACGGACAGCCGCTAACAACTGCTAAGCTGAAGGTGAATGTGATTCAGATCACACCGAACGGAGCAGCACAAGTGTTAGCAACAAGAAAGAGGCACTCTGTCTCTTCACCTGACAGGAAGTGTTCTCAGCTCTCTTCACAGGTGACGAAATGAAACCAACTGTACTATGAAACTGTGTTTTCACTGTATTCGATGGGCTGTGGCTGATTGGCTACAGATAAATCTGTATACTGAACACAACACACACATATGGACATGATTGCATGCATGCACGCCCACATAGCATCCTTGGCTAATGATATGTCCCCTGAAAGCTACTGAATTGGCAATCCTATACTTTTTATGGGTATTCTTCCTATGCCATGAATTCTGACTGATAGCTTTCACTGAATTATCTGCTGCCTATATAAATGGACTTATTTAGAAAAAAAGGGTTCTGATTTTTATGGCTTGCATGAAGCACATACATAAACTTCAAATAATTCTAAAATTGTATGATGTATTTTTAGGTCCTTTGCAACATAATACATGAAGACACGTATTCCACTTAAGGCTTTGTTGTGGTAAGAAGTACAACCATTATAGAGGGCAAATTGAATAATCTTCAATCTGACTAGAGTCAGAATTCATCACAATAGAGCTTGAAAACTGTCTCAAATTGCTGTATTTTTACAAATGGAAGAGGAAAAGATAGATAAGGGTACAGCTATGTGTAAACCATTCAAAAGCTTGTAAGTGTGCTGAGATATAAATTAGTTTTGTTTACAACTTATCTGTTATCAATTTCCCTGAGGGATCAACCTCTCAAAAAGGCTTTAATTGTACCTGTAGGGTAGGGTAGAGTATGTGTGTGTGTGTGTGTGTGTGTGTGTGTGTGTGTGTGTGTGTGCAGGCGCACCCGCACATGTATGTATGTATGTATGTATGTATGTATGTATGTATGTATGTGTGTGCATAAACTTTGTACCATTCAGCCTCAGAAACAAAGGCTAAAGTGTGTATGGGATCATGTCCATGTGCATGGGGCAGAATGTGTCTAAAACTTCAGCTCAGAACCGGAGTCATACATTTAATCACACCAGCACTGTTTTAATTTCTACCTTAAAGGAGTCAGCTAACTACACAGACTCAGTCTATAACATCACAGTTCTGAGAATGAGGCAAGGACAGACTTTTGCTTTGAAGGTTGTCCTAAAAGACAAACTACATGGTGACTGCCTTTAACTAGATGTACACACAGCTTGAGAAGTCATCGGGAAGCTTGTTAGTTTCTCGACAACACGTAGAGTCCAAGGCAGTAGTATGAAGCAAGCGACAATATGACAGATCTCAGGAACTGCACTGGGGTCAGGAAGCCCGAGACTTTTATATGTAGACGCTATAAACAGTACCGAAACATAAAGTACAGAAAGTAAGTACTTCTCTCTCTGACCCTCACCTCTGTCCTAAATGCCTCTCTGTACCAATTCCCTTTGCTTTTATCTTTAAGGGAGCTAAATATCTGTAGTTGTACTGAACAAATAAAGCTTAAAACAGTGCAATGTAAATCTCAACTTCATACATAATTAAATGTTTGGTCAACAGCCTTATCAAATATACTAACTTTTAAAGAAACTTTTTAACACTTGCTAGATCAAAGCTTCTTTATTCTTGCACTTAGCACCTATTGGTTTTTTTTTTCTTTTTTTCTTATATTCTTTATTTACATTTCAAATGATTTCCCCTTTCCTGGTCCCCACTCCTGTGAAAATCCCACAAGCCATCTCCACTTCCCTTGTTCCCCAATCACCTCTCTACTGCTTCCCTGTCCTGGAACAGTAGTAGTGTATTCCCCTACACTGCCGCATTGAGCCTTTTCAGGACCAGGGGCCTCTCCTTCCTTTGGTGTCTAACAAGACCATCCTCTGCTGCCTATGTGTCTGGAGCCATGGGTAACTCCATGTGTACTATCTGGTTGATGGTTTTGTCCCTGGGAACACTGGGAGTACTGAGCGGCTCATATCGTTGTTCCTCCTATGGCGCTGCAAACCACTTCAGCTCCTTGGGTCCTTTCTCTAGCAGTTCTTAATAATACTTCTCAGAAGGTATGTCTGAAGCACCTGGAACAGTCTCAGTCAGTGAGCAAACTTTGTCATTCCACTGCCTCTGGCTAAGTAGGGTTATTTTACCTTATGAACACCTGCAATTTAATATTCATTTCGAGATACTTAAAGTTATACCCTATTAAAGCAGCCAGGTTAAGTGAGCTGAACATAAACTGCTTTCAGGGTCTTTATTATGAGTTTCAAAAAACTCTCAGTTGGCTGGCCTTATTCAGAAGATAGGTTAAGAAAACAACTTTTCTTTATCACTGGGATGAAGGCAATCTTCAAATGAGTATTGTGGCCCAAGATCACCAGGAGACCCACCCAGTTCTCCAGTCAATCTGACTGCCAAGTCATCTTCATGCTGAAGCTCAGATTTCCAACAGAAGCAAACCACAAGGAAGCCTGGTCATTTCCTTGAGCAATGAGAAGGTTGGATAACTGCATCGTGCTGCTCAGACCCTTTTGCTGTGTCTTTACTAAGACACCATGCATTAATTTAGTATGATCAAATAACTGTTTATACGCGTTTTCACATAGCATTGAGAGGTTATTTTATAATCATACCCTTGGTGCGAATGTGAGCACTATTCAACTTTGCTACATATTTGTGTTCTCAAATAAAATATTTTATTGCTCAAATAAATACTGTGAAGTAAAATGACATTCTCCATACATGAAAAGCTAAAATTATCAAAGTTCAAACCTTAGATAAGATTCCACTAATATACATTATCAATAGGATGAATAATAAAAGTAATCAAAGCAAGCTGTGTCCTTGGAATAATATTATCCTTCCATTAGTTTGCTATGAGGAAACTTAAGCACATATCAAATTTTCTAATATCTTATTTCAAAAAGGACAATTGTTCATCATAATTTAAAGGACTCTATACTTTTATCAATTTTAACTTCTAAAAGCAAAATTTAAATCTGAAATAAAATGTTATAGACCCAACTGAGAACCTTGCATTAAGCTTACTTTTTTTTCATTTTTATTTTTATTTATTTTTTTATTTACATTGCAAATGATTTCCCCTTTTCTGGGTCCCCACTCCCCACAAGTCCCATAAGCTTACTTTTTAAGTCATTCTGAGTGTTAAATAACACAGTGATTAAAAGGTAAGCTGTCATTTAATTGCAAAAAGATTTTTTTTAAAATTGAGGTCTTCACTGTTGGCATTCATACATGTGATATATTAGAACCAAGTAATTCTTACTATTTTACAATAACAATATTACTTAACCTTAATAACAATTTAGTTTGTATATCATATTCAAAAGGAGTTTACCATAGGCTACTTTAACTATAATTATAAACAGTTCATGAAAGTTATAGTACATTGTTTATTAATAGTAATTTATTATCTGTAGTTCCTAAGATGCAATTTTATTAGCACTACAGTTTTATTAAAATGCTCCCCTGAGTTGTTAAATTTGTCTCAGTCACTATAGCCTGGATGCTCTGCTTATAGTGGATAAACTGTGGCTTAACATTAGCATATATGGATATACAGAACAATATTAAGGAGAATCTTTTTCAATACAACAGTGTCTTGTTCATTGTTCTGTGCAAATTCAGATATGTGTTTCAAAGTAATGTGTGTCAAAATCCCATCAAGAATAGAGAAAAGCAAGCCTGTTCCATTAGGAACCACAGAGAATTCTCCATTTGAAACTCAACAAAAGGAATTCCAGTTGGAGCACAGAGGTAAGATTAGTAGCTGTAACTTACAAAACACTAATTAATTTTCTTTTCTTTTTTTAAATATTTTCATTTTCTATATTCTTTGTTTACATTCCAAATGATTTCCCCTTTCCCGGATCCCCCCTCCCCATATGTCCCATAAACCTTCTTCTCTCCATCCATTCTCCAATCACCTCCCTCCGTTTTCTCTGTCCTTATATTCCCCTCCAATGCTAGATCAATCTTTTCCAGGATCAGGACTCTCTCCATACTTCTTCATGGGAGTCATTTGTTATGCAATTTGTGCTTTGGGTATTCAGGGCTTCTGGGCTAATTAATATCCACTTATCAGAGATTGCATTCCATGTGTATTCTTTTGTGATTGGGTTACCTCACTTAGGATGATATTTTCCAGATAATGGAAAATATTCAATAGCACTGAAAATAAAGACTGGAGTTTAAATGCATTCATCTTCTGTAGAGGAATTTTAATCCAGCAACATGGGTACTCTGGCAAGGGATAGAATACCAAAAATAACATCAGGATGGGATGCAGATGTGCCCTGGATTACAGTCTGATCTGACTGGAAAACAGACACACCCTTAGTGCACATTTTTAATCCCTAAGGTTTGTTTGTAAGGAAGAAGTCATATTTGAAAGCAATGTCTAATTGAGGGGGCAGACAAAGTGAATAAGAGAAAGATTTGACAGAATGAGTCAGAGAATAGCAGAAAAAGAGAAGCTACTTATGATCAGGGAGAGAGAAAAAAGGAGGGATGTTGTGGTGTGTGTGTGTGTGTGTGTGCAGTTTTATTGGGAAAGTATTAGAGACAGGTTGCAGAGAGAATAAGCCAGACACTGGTGAAAACAGAACAGACCAGAGAATTAGGAGCCTGAAGATACTGCAAAAGTATATATGAGAGGAGGCAGAGCAATTCAGTCAGAAGCAGAGAGGTGCCAGATTGAATCAGTCAGCTTGGACAACTGGATCGTATGGAGGCTAGAAGTTTCCAAGCCCAGGCCTAGGGATAGTTACTATTGAGAAGGGCATATGCTGGGCTCAGACCAAGCTGTGATATGGCTCCCATCTCAGCACTTCATCTCAGGAAATAAAAGTGATGCTTTCAGACTTCATATTATGTACTATGCAAAGAACACTTTATATATACAGTGTGTGTGTGTGTGTGTGTGTGTGTGTGTGTGTGTGCATACCATGACCTGGGAGTGGATGTTCAGAGGACAATTTACTGTTTACATAAGTTCTCTCCATCATATGAATACTGGGGATTTAACTCAGCTAAGGGTGTCAACCATGCAGGCATGTTCCTTTACCTACCGAGCCATCTCATGGACAAATAATTCTTAATCTACTGAAATTGTGCACATGGTTTCATCTGATTCCTAGAATCATAAAGATTCATGATTAAGAGGGACAGGCTTATGTGCATCTACAAAGAGGCTAAAGTCATTTGTAAAATTCTCCCTGTGTCTGCATATATTCACATAGATCTGCCTCTCATATTACTATAAAAGCTTAGGAGTAAAAACTTAAATATCATCTGCAGCTGGTATCATAGGCAGCTGTGACCTTTCCCTATATATAGTAAGATATGGACAGAGCTTCAAGTGCACACTCAAGTGCCACAATAGGACTTCTATACTCTCACTTTGGGGTTTTCTTATTTTAAAAAACAACTGCCTATGCCTATAGTTAACATAAATAAATGAATAAAAAGCCAAGAGGGTGAACTCATGGTTTTAAGTTTCCATACTAATTTCTACTCTCGTTATTTAACCCTTCACACTATCATCCAAATTCCCACTGTCTAATACAAGAGCTGAACATTAACTGTCTCCTGAGTGGTTCGTCCAGGAACAGATGGAAACAGATGCAAACATGCAGCCAAAATCAGGCAGAGTTTGTGGAGTCTTGTGGAAGAGTGGGGGACAGGATTGAGCAAATTGGAGGGGTCAAGGGCATCACAAAGAAATCTACAGAGTCAAGTAATGTGGGCCCATGGGGGTTCACAGAGACTGAACCATCAACCAACGAGCACACAGGGGCGGGGACTAGCCCCCCAAACCCCTCCACATGCACACATTTGTAGCAGATGTGCATCTCTGGTTTACGTGAATCTCCTAACATTGGAGTTGGGGCTGGGTTTGATTCTGTTGCCTGCCATTGGATCTGCTTCCCCTACCTGGACTGTCTGGTTGGGTCTCATTTGGGGAGGATATGCCTAAACTTTCTGGGACTGGACATCCCAGAGTACGGTGTTACCTGGGGTGGGGGGGTGGAGCTTTCTCTTCTCTGTGGAGAAGGGGAGAGGGTAATGGGGGAAAATTTTGCAAGGACAGGACTAGGAGAGGAAGAAGAACCTGGACTGCAATTAGGAAGTAAAATAGATAAAAAATTAACTATTGGGGGGAAAGGAGCCTTCCATACATGAAAACTAGTGTACAAGAGAAAACAAATACTCGTAAATGCTAGTATGTTTCCAGAACCTCCCCTTACAATTTTATTTAATGCAAATATTTTCTTAAAAGATTAATAATCCTTACCATTTGTTAACTGAGTATTGAAATTTTTATATATCACTTCCAGAAATATCTTGGAAATGTTTCTCATTTGCCTAAAATATTTTAAATGTTATAATTATATGTGATTTATTAGCACTCTCAGTTAAAATAAAGTTTTCATGAATTTTCATTGATGTAAAAATGAATATGTACGAATTTCAAAGTCTGTAAAGCTAGAAATTAACATAAGCTTACATTTTGATCATTGGGTCTGGAGATGTAGCTCGGGGGTTAAAAGCACTGGCTGCTCCTTCAGAGGATCCAGGTTCTACTCTCAGGCATCTTTAACTCCAGCCCATGGTATCTACTCCCCTCTTCTGGCCTCCATGGGTACTGCATTCATGTAGTTTATGCATAAACTATTGGTACAGGCAAAACACCCAAACACATTAAAACTTCTCATATTTTATAGGTGTTTTCTGTGGAACATGATTTTAAACAAACAAACTGCATTTTGGCATTAGGTTTCATGGAATAAAAAAAGATTTTCATCATTGTCTTTGCAAACACTAGTTCATATGACTCCATCTGAAACACAATAGCAGATGGACAGAATATCTGAGCCCTTTTTGATGTATTGTCATACCTCATAGTTGGAAAAATTTAAGTTATCTACCTCCTACTTAAATGGCAACATTGTGTTAGTTTTGAGAGGGCGAGCCCCCTCCCCCTTCCCAGTGTACCTTCCAAGAAAAGAACTGATAATTGATTGGCCTTACGCCTAAAAGACATCTGATCCAATATAACATTCTATAGTGACTCAGGCACTGATAACAGATATACCGGCCCATGGGCGAGCACCAATCCCTGACACTGTTAATGGTACTTTGTTATGCTTGCAGACAGGAGCCTAGCATAATTGTCCTCTGAGAGGCTCCACCAAACAACTGATTGAAACAGATGCAGAGACTCATAGCCAAACACTGGAGTCCCGTGGAAGAATTGGAGGAAGGATGGAGGCCCTTGAAGAGGTCAGGGACCCCACAGGAAGTCCCACAGAGTCTAACCTGAACCCTCAAGGACTCTCAGAGTCTGGACCACCAACCCAGAGTGAGTGTGGGCTGGACCTAGCCACGCCCCCACCTCATGTGCAGCAGATGTGCAGCTTGGTCTTCATGATGGTCCCCAACAACTGGAACAGGAGTTGTCAGTAAATTTGTTGCCTGCCTGTGGATCTCATTCTCCTACCTGGGCAGCCTTGTCTGTCATCAGGGAGAGTGGATGTGCCTAGTCCTGCAGTGACTGAGGTTTCAAAGGCTGGAGAGTAGGGCAGTGTGATACCCAGGTGGGCTCCCACTTCTCAGAGGAGAAGAGGAGAGGGGAATGAGGAAAAGAGCTGTCGGGGAGGAGACTGGAAGGAGATGGGGGATGATATTGTGAAGTAAGGAGAATAAATAAATTATTTTAAAAGTAATTCTTTCCTTTGAAGCACTGAACTTTACAAAGTGAGTTCACTCCTAGAGGCGAAGCAGAGACAAACAGAAGCATACTGTGGAGAATACAAAGTACAAAGACATTTAAAAAGACCTGGTGGATTGAACTGCAGCACGTAAAAATGATATAATGTCTGAACACAAAGGCATTTTAAATATAACCGTGACTTAAAATATTCTACCTGGCAAAGTGGGTTGACATTTGAGGATTTAAAGTGCCACATTGTCAGTATGGACAGACACTCTTCCTTGTTTAGAAGCAATATGGTAAAAGAGTTAAGAAAAGAGTGGGGATTGGCTGGACCTAAAACTGAGGCTCTTCACTCTGGAGCAGTTTGGTGGTCTCTGAAATACCTCTGCTTTATTCAGAATTTCTACTTATAAAGAGGAGAGAGTCCTGAGAGAATCTTTCTTGCTAACTTTTTCCCCCTTCCACACTGGTAAAAAACAGGGACTACAATGGTTCAGTTTTTGGCTCCATGACATGGTTTCCAACATTTTCAATTCTCCAATTTACCCAACTCTAGGTATCAGGAGAGAAATGCGATGATTTCTATATTGTTATCTCTGCAGTGATTAAAATTAGGAATAGAGTCTTCACTTGGTGACTGAGGTCACTTTCAGCTCTCAGCAAGCTAGCGATTTGTCAGGTCCCCGCTGACCTCTGCAGCAGCCCTGTCATACACACTAGGCCTGAAAACAAACCTGCAAAGTGCTTTCACTCCAGACAATTTTCCCAATCCTAGAGCACATGCATCATAGAAAACGAATCCCAGTTTGCAAGTATAGAAATGCTTTCAATGATTCTTGGGCCTCAACATAATTCCTCTTAGATATTATACAGTGTCCAATAATAATGGGGGAAGTAAAAAGACAACCTTCATCCAACGGGAGGCACACAAACAGTGACAAGCAAAGTCACAGCCCATCCGTGGAGTGAATATATTACATCGGCTTTACGGAAGTTAGAGCAGGGAGCATGTTTGGTGTGGATAACTGAAAAGGCACACTGTCAAAGGTGAAAAATTGTATTTACCAAATAATTAGCTCATATCACACCACAGTGACATGACCTCCTCACCTTTTGTTTTAGCTTGCTTTAGCTTTGTTTCCAATGAACTGCCTAAAGAACGCGAGGTCTCCATCCCCAGGTGAGAACTTGCAAGCTGCAGTATACCAAAAAGTCTCTGCTCAACAGGCAAGGCCAGCCCTGCATGGAAGAATCATGCCCCTAGCTCTTCTGCATGAGCCAAGGCCAAAGAGCTGACACAAAGAAATGACATTGTTTGGTTTCTTGGAACAATATTCTCCATGGAGAGGCGATGCCTTGTCAAAGGGCTGCCTGGATACTTAGTTCTCTGATATGAAGAGGAACCAGTCTTCAGGGGGTCAAATAAGCTCTAATGTTTAGCTATCTCACTCATGGTTCCAACATTTACAACAACAGTGATAGACTCGGCTCATGGGACCCGTCTCTTTCCCGAGTGTGCAGTATCTGAAGGACATAAACATCTAGACACCCCATATCAAAGAGAGCATGCATGGCTGGACACCATGGTCAGACATTTCCCTCTTCACGTTCTTTACAAATCTCAGGAGGAAAAGGTAAAGAAACTCTTTGATCAGGTAGGTATATCTTTCAAGGATTGTTTGTGTGTAGGATCTAAAGCCTTAATACCTATAAAATGGTTTCTAGTACATATACTCAATAAAACCAAGTGGGAAGTTCAAAACCACAACTTTTCGAACCTGTGATTTACTGTTTGACCCTCTCAGTATGTAATTTTAAAGAGAGTACAATGACCAAATAAACATATCCAATTCATCATTTATAATATATGTTCAAGTAAAAATGCTGCGCATGAATGATCCGGCCCAGAAGATTAAGGAATATGTACCTTCCAAACATATTCCCTTCCCCCCCTCTCTCCCTCTTTATCTTTCTCCTTCTCTCTCTGTCTGCTTGTCTTTACCCCTCCCACAGCTCTCTATTGCTCTCTTGAGGCCTAGGATGGAACCTAGTGTTCTAAACACACTAAATGAGCATACTACAATTTATCTCAAAATTGCAAGTATTATAAATCATAGCCTGCAAGAACAGGAAATAATTGATCTGGCCTCTTATGCTATTTATTAAATAACAGTTTGTAATAAAAAATTATACTCTTTTGGTACCATTTAAAGACAGTAAGGAAATGTAAAATTTAAAAATTACAAGTTGGTTTACTTAGAGCTTCAAGCATATACCTTCCAATACTACTATATACTATATCCTACTAGTATTATAAATGATTAAATGACCTATATTATAATTAATGCAACAGAAACTGAGAACATTTACATGTTCACTTTTGTATAAATTCAACCTAATTAAGGTTAATGCCATATTACCATAAAATTTTCTTTGCATAGCTTAACCCTTAAACTGTTTCTGTCATTGTTTAGCATAGAAAAGTACAGGCAATAGGCTTTAGTACTGATTATAAAATCTAGATTAAAAATGCAGTTGCCTAGAGTCATCCCTTAAGCGGTTCTTACAATCTTGTAACAATAACTATTACACATTTCATCTGTCAGGTAGAAAACAAAATGTAACAAAAACGATTTTTTGTTCCTTTGAAATTATTACTTGGACTCTAAATGATTTTCATTGTCCAGGTGTATAAATTACACACATCTTATAATTAAGAACATCATATTTTTTTTTAGAAAACATAATGCAATATGTTCTGTTATGATTCAATATTGCTCCCAGGAGCCAGAGATAATGCACTTAAACACCATATAAAGGCAAAAAATATTAGAAATTGATCATAACAATAACGTTATTCTCACCTTGAAGTCATTTAATTTCTGGTTCACTTTTGATCTTCGTTTATCATTATTTCGATCCCCCAAACTACATTCATGGGCTCTTTAAAACTGTCCAAGAAATGTAGCAGAGAGGGAAAAATTGGCTTACTTTCAGAACGAACGATAAAAAAATAGGCCTAAAAGCAGTCTGTGAAACCTAAAAAGATATGATCTCTCAGCTTTCAACACAGAAGGAGTCAAAGGTAAATTAAGTTGTACGAATATTTATTTATAATTCTTCACCTGAATTTCTGTGCCCAGATTGTGCTATCTATCCAGATTCAAAGGCTCTGATTTGTCGTTGTTCTTGTATGGGTGATTTAAGGGGAAACCAGGCTCAGATTCAGCTGAGAGAGTCACAGCTGAACAGACAAGTGAATGTTTGAAAACTAAGTGGTCTCTAAGACGGTCTTATCATGAAAGAATCTCTTGCATCTAGTGCAAAGAGGATGGAACACGCACCATCATCAAAATCTGGGACCACCTCTCAGCGCCCGGGGAAGTCCACTCAGGCCCTAAGACTGTATTTCCATTCAACACGAGCACTATTCTGATGCTACTCCATATGCAGAGTAAACACTCAATAAAACAGGACACGGGAATACCTGTAGCAGGAAGTGAATCTGAGTGAGGCTCACCACTTAACAAGTGGGTGACCAGCAAGCGGTCAGGTTTTCAATCTCCTGGAGTGTTATGTGCCTCACTCTGAAAGTAAAGAACTTTAATACTTATATCCTGGGTTGTTGTGACAATATGAGATAATGCATGACACTCTTAGTTGAGTAATCAGCATATAGGGGATGAAGAATTTTATTTATCATTGATTAGCGTACTCCTCTGCAGGTAGACTGGACATCTGTTTTCCCTGAACTATTAAAATCTTTGCACGATGAAAGTGTTGCATTATTTCTGGAGAATTGGGGTATTCAGTTGTAAGATAATTTCGCCTACAAATCATCAAAAACAAAAGCAAACTGATGAGTCCTATTTTCATGGGTAGCAGACATTCAAACCACATTGGATTCTCTCTCTTAATGGATTGTAGAGGATGCTCTACAGATTACAGATAAGGGCTTTCTATGCAGTAAACATGTCTTTTCTTTTCAGCCTCTAACTTGACTTTGGAAAAAAAAATCTGAACTTGCTTTAATTCCTTCTGGGCTGAAGGCACTGTCAGTGGTTAAACAACACTATCTCAAACCCAATAAGAAGGAGACACCACCCTCAGCTGCTGATGTTGCTGATGCACTTTCAGATGTGTCTTTTTGTTGATTCCATACACAGTATGTTCTGTGGGGCTTATGTATATCTTGCCTCAAAGATTCGGCAGGGTGTACCACCTGTCAGTTAGGGCACACCGAACCATGGAAACATTAACATATGATGTGGTCTGCAGCAAGGTCTTAAATGCAGTTATTCTTCATAAAAAAAAATCTTTCTGTTGTATCACGTTGAGAGTTTGTAGTCACCACCTGTGGCTTTTAGTTGATAATAGTATACAGGAAACCTCTAATAAGCTGTTCTAATAAATTGTTGCTCTGTTATCTTTTGGAAAATGAATTAGAGTTAATTAAAATATAAAATTCAAAGTATTTTTTTTACCACATTCTTAACCTTGCAATTCTAGATATATTCCTCTGAATCTAAATAAAAAAAAAAACACCAGCCACTTTTGTAGTATTGAATGTATAGTAGCTTCTGGTACATAAAATAAGAATAGAAGATGGTCATGTGCTTATTGAAACGCAAGATTAAAACTTCTTCATTTCATTGAAGAGCCTTGTGCTTTAGCTATTACTTGTTGTTAATAGGTTAAAAAGTATATGTTCAGATATGTACTTTATTGGCTGATGTTTAATTCTATTCTTCATAAATTTAGACTAAACAGAATATTATCTGATGATAATTAAATTTTGAATACTTAATTATTGGATATTATCTACCATATTGAGATTCACAACATATCCTAGGTACATTAAGAGTTATAAATAATGCATATGGTATTTGAATTTATTTAAAAACAGTATTCTCAAAGTATAGTGAAAGAAAGTGAAGAAAACACATTTTCATTCTCTACTACTGATAGTGAAGGGCATGGCTCTTTTATTTTGTGTGTGTGTGTGTGTGTGTGTGTGTGTGTGTGTGTGCATGCCTGAGTGTGTATATGTGTGCTACTTGAATGCAGGTACACACATTTCAGATGAGAAAACTATACCTATAGGTGGTTGTGGGATGCTTGATGCAAATGTTGGCAACTGAACTCAGAACTTTTTCAAAACCAGAACATGTTCTTAACCACTAAGATAATTTTCCCAACCCCAAAGGGCAGATATCCTGAATATGGATGGTGCTGTGATCATGATTAGCTTTGAGAATTACCAAAATAAGTAAATCAGTTCAAACTGCTTTTAAGTATCCAACAAATATACCCATACAACCACACAATTAAGGTATTATTAAAATACTATTGCACTGATTTATAAATTCATATTAAAACTCTAATAATCGGGCCAACAAGAATTCAGAATAAAAAGTGATGTAGGCAGAACAAAAGTCCAGGGCAGAAGCAAGAGACTCACTGGAAATTTAAGTGCAAAGATCAAAAATAGGCTGTGATTCAAAAGTCAACAGAAATGTCTCGGGCGACAGCGTTGGCTGAATTCTATACCCCGCATCTCCCAGTTGGACAGTATTAGTACTGCAGCCCAGAGCTCTCAATGCTTAGGTAGCTGCTCCAAACATGCCTGACTGCAGCAGGTGAGAGATCTCATAAACTCATTCTATCCAGACAATAAGATGTAGGGCTTTTCTTTTATGTATAATAGATTCTACCCAGAAAGAGGAGCAGGAAATGGGAATTAAATCTCATATCTATGAGATCAGGAAAATGGAATTAAACCAAGGAAAACCAGGAAGAAGTAACAAATATATCTATCATGAATTCTGATAATAAAATAATATATTATCCTATAAGGTATGTGTTATTAATTTGCAGAATAATGGTTTTACTTATCAATGTAGATAAAGGAATTTTGCATCAATGCTATTTTTAGTTTTAAGATGTTCCCCCCATGATATAAATTGTATAATATGAACTTGTTTAATATGAAAGAATAAGGGCAAAATCACTTCAGAGAAATAACTATCTGTTAAATATCAGAGAAATAACTAACTTTAAATAATTTTTGTCTTTATTCCAAAAGTATCATAACTCTTACACAGTAAAAAAGTAACAGTATGAATGGTTAAAAGTTACATTAATATTTACCTTTAGAGGAAGAGTTATATTTTTCTTGTTCTTCAATGAATTAAATGCACATAATGATGGAAACAAAAGAAAGAAATCAGCAAATTTATAGTTAGACATGGAAATATGAGTTAACAAAATGGCATGAATAATAAAAATGCATAACACATAAGGTGACATGATAAACCATGAGAAAGTTTCACATGTACTGAAATTAATCCAAAAATGAATACAGCAATCCAAAGATTTAAACAAAACAAAAATATCAGGAAATCAGTTGTTTGATATTCCCAAGGAGATGCTATAATACTTTCTCTTGCCTTTTAAGAACTGCACAGTTTGGCCACAACGTTAATAAAACATTTTAATTTAAATCCATCACTGTCTCACACTGTAAACGTATTAATCTACATAGAAATTTGCAATGTAAAATTGCCGTTTTTCTATGATTCTGTGATCAACCCCATTTTTTATTGAATAAAGAGTATGTAAGTTATAGCATGGGAATTCTTCTGTAGCATTTCCTGTGTGAACAATATATATCTCAATGTTGGCAGCCCTTCCTTTTTCTTTGAATTAACTATAGTAAATATCTCAAGATGAAATTATTCACTTTTTAAATATTATATATCCTAGATACTTCATAAAATGTTAGACCTGCCTCACTGTTGATATATTCTTTATGGAAAAATAACTGTCAGGTCATAACTAACGTGGGTTGTCAGTATTGTTTTGGGTTTTACGTAGCACAGGCAATGTCAATATACTGAATGGTCTTCTCATGCTTTGCTAGAGGGATCAATCAGTGAAGTGGGAAAGTGACCTGATCTGTTCAGAAAATACACACATTTTTTTGTACGATCAATAATGACTACCTTCATTTTATGCAAAACAACACCATATTGTATTTAATACTGACATTAATCAAAAAAATTTCAAGAAACTCTCTGCTTTTCATTTTTACATACTTAAGTACTAAGTACATACTAAGAGTACACTTAAGTATAGATTATATATTAACCTGCTTTATCGCAAAATAAATACTGTAATCATCTGCTTTTCCTATCGTCTACATTTACATAATTAGATTTCAAGTAGTAAATGGTCCAATACTCCATGTTCTGAAAGGGAGCTTTAGATATACTTAAAATAGTAAATAAATGTATCTTTTAAAATTATAGCCTTTAAAATTGGTAAAATCTGTTTAAAGTATAGAAGAGACAGTAATTGGAGAAAATTAAGAGAATATATCCAGCAAATCAAATTATCTTTATATACAACTTAAAACAATAGCATAGATAATCATGTACTGAAAAAAATTTAATAAGATTAGTTTATGATTGTATTAAGAGAGTACATCACTTTCTGGGAAACTAAATCACTTATAGCATTTGTTCTTACCAATCAGCTGTTGATCAACTGAATTACTTTTAAAAACAGTAAGCCAGGCCTTCATAAAAGATTAAATAAGAAAAACCAAAAGTCGTGAACAGGCACTTAAGCAGTCACAAATAAACCAGAGTTCATGTTAATTCCCATATAAGATAGTACATCAACAAATCCATTAAAAGGGAAATGACTGAGATACCTATATCACTTTAAGAACAGTGAAAGTCATCATCAATAAACTGTGCTAAGGCATAAGGCATTGTCTAGTTCACAGATCAAATTACTTTCAGAAAGGATTAAGGATCATTGTGTCGCATGAATGGTTCAGTACAAAACACACCCAGAAGATGACGAAGGATACTACCGTCATTTACCACAAACCCCACAACATGTATCAATATCATAAAACAACACTTCGGAATGCTTAGATTAAATACTACATAGTGACTGTTCTGCCCTAAAAACTCTGTCTATAGCAGAATGTTTCAGGAACCTTCAACGACCAACTGTGTTGACTGAAGTATTTTTCATAATAAATAGCAGAATAACTCTGACAGTATCATTCCCATTAATCCCCTTCTTCCCACCTCAATAAATCCTTCCACATGGATGTTTTCTCCGAAAGTCAACTGCGGATATGAATATCATAAACAGTAGATACGAACAGTGAAATATAAAATTGAGAAATAAGCCAATGGTCCAACACGTGACTATAACCCCATTGTGTGCCCTCATATGCCATGGAGTGCTTTACTTGCAACTGGAGGAAATGCAAAGAATTTTAGGAACACATGACTTGCTAAGTTTGAGTGACCAATAACACTGGATTTGTTGTGACGCTTCCAAATTTATAGTTCGTTCAGTTGTGCAACAAGAGTTCATGAATGTGTAAGTAACACACCATCATCTAATTCTTAAAAAATTAAAAAATTGACAGATGTATTGCTGGTGTAGTTCAAATAACATTAAATTTGCCTAATAATCTAAAAACATTCTAGAAAAAAACAACTCTATTAAAAATGTGGAGTCTACAATCCACATTACTGGTATTTTAGAAAGGAGTTTCACCAAGACTACATTTTTGCTAATTGACTAGATGTAGATGTTTGTCTCATTACTGAACACTAAAGCATGGTATACCAATAAGAAACATGATTTTTAAAAGCCCCACAAATCTGGCTGTTGTAGCTTTTGATACCTTTGGCAGTATCCACACCACTTATTCACAGTAGCATTCCTCTTATCAAGTGTTTCGCATGGTAAGGTAGCCTGCTTCAGTCACTGTGTCACAGATCTGTGAGGGAATGGGAATTTTATAGGAGCAACAACCAACAGTGTGGGAGTATTCAGAAATTTAGTCAGCCGGGTATTTCACAGGGATGCAGATTTGCAGTGGACATTTTACTGTGTTCATTGTTCTTGAGCCACAGGCCTGAACAACTAGAGAAAAATTGAACAATTCTTTTAGTCCTTAATAACAGATGTGATAGAAAATACTAATGTCATTTACTTACTAAGAAACGGGTCAGGAAAAAGTAGTGTTTTAGTCCAGCATGCCAAATGTTTAATTCAGGTACTTTAATCTTGGTTTCTATTAAAGCACACCTCCCCTTCCCCAAACACACCTCCTACACCCCATTCCCCCCCACACAAATACACACATATTCAATTAGGAAAACAAAGCAATCTATGTCCTCTTAATGTTAAGAGATCCAATGTGACTCGTAGGAAAATAACAAATATGTGTTTCGAGTAATGTTCGTCATCAAACTAGTTAAAACTCTAGATATTGGTAATGAAGCTAAAAGAGAACGCTAATGCAGGATACAATGATCATATTTAGTTTTTAAATATTTAAAAAATTAAAAAAACCTTCTTTCAGCTCATAAATTAACAGATAGCACTCTTTTGAAAATATGTATCACCTAGATTTGTGCTTTTGCAAAACTGCTAATAACTCTGCTCACTCTGTGGTTAATCATCTAAATTCAGTCAATCACTCACTCAACAAATGCTGCTAATTGCTACATGGCACTAGAACTAGGAGCTGGGGGTGGGGGGACGCGGGTGAAAGTACAAGAAACTTAAACTCTTAGGATTCAAAGAGTTGTATATGATCTCAACCGAGCAATGGGGTGTTAAGAGGAGAAGGTTCTCAACTCCAGGTGTTTGGACAAAGATCTCTCTTTTTTGGATACCTTGTTCTATACTGCCGCTTCGAACCGGCACCTGTGGGAGCTGTCTTCCACGGCGACTGCTGAAGGATGTGTCAGCTGGAGGAGACTGGGTTGGGCTTCCTTGTCGGTGCGTTCTGTAGGCAAACAGCAAAGGGAGGGTGAGATTCTGATAAATAAAATAAGCAGATAAAAATGCCTTTTCCAGTCACTACTAAAATAGTCATAAAACAACTAAATGGATTCTCAGAAGTGAAATCAGGTACCTTAAATGACACACACACACAAAAGGTAGACTATAGTAAATGTTGGGTCGGAGGGGGTAAGTCAGGCTCTGCCCTTCACATTCTGCATGGTGAATTCTTGAATTAAGCAGAATGGAACTCACTTTCTCCTAACTGTCTAAGAGGCTGTACTTTCTTAAAGACATTATCATCGGTAGCACCATGACAGAACTGACCATAGCTCTGGATATTAAAGTACAAAGAAAGTGTTTCCGAAGGCACGCCGCCAGTCAGCTTCCACTACACTGGTGCATACTTGAGAGGCATTTAGAATAATGAGTTCTTGATGCACGGTCTGACACTAGTTGCCAATCTGTTGTGCATTCTTTTAAAATTGAAACAAGCAGCAAACCTTGAAATGGATTTTTAAACAACCCGGGGCATGTGCTCCAGGTTATTCCAATGGGAGGATTAATATTGGAGCTAAGAATGTGGAGAAGCATGCAGGTGTACCTCATTCTCACCCGGATAAAGCTGACCCCATCTGCTGGCGTTCTAAAACTTTGTAACTAAAGAAATGTTTAAACACTACATCGTTTTATGAATACATATAAAAGGTTACTTTTAGAAATCCTCCTTTATTTTAATGAACAAATGCATTCTTTGATTCTGAGTCAACTCGTCATAAAACATTTCATGTAATAAAGTAGGTATGATATGCCACACACAAATGAAAGGACAGTACACAGCCAGGTTCGGTTTTCGATGGTAGCTAACCGGCAGGAAGTAGAGAATGCGGCCAGCACAGTGAGTAGATGCGCGTGGTGGAGAATATGGGAGCAGGTCAAAGTGCCACAAAGCAAGAGGTTAAGAACTATGGTGTCATAATGAGTGGATGCTTCTAGTGCGCAGGGAAGAACAACACCACACCAACACCCAGCAGCGGGACACGCATGCTGGGCTGGACACTGAATAGCAACCTTGTCAGAAGCGGAGAGGGCGGCGCCGACCTTCCAGGGGCAAGGTGGTGCATAGAACACAGGGTTCTGACACTAGAGTGCTCGCTCGACCGGGAGCGAGTGGGATGCTTTCCCCTAACGACCGGTTGATCGGTTGCTCTTGGGATTGCGTATCCCCTTCTAGAAAGGCATGGTGGGAGAACCCTAAAACATTAGTGCCAAAAAAGATCTTCAGTCAGCAGGTTTCATTAACTTAACACCAACACATTTGTCCAAGGAAAACCTGAATACCCTTAAAGTACAAGAGGTACACTCACCCCACAGTTGAGTTGAAAATGTCACGTCAACAATCCACAGGTATGTCACATTATAAAGGACCAACCTAGATTGCCCTCATATAATGAACTCCTTATGAACACTCCACAGTCAAAGACTGAGCAGTCTTTTGTTGGGTCACGTAGAGCAGAAGGTGGGAACATAACAAAGATTTGTTCACTGAATAAGTGTGTGCTGTTACAGTGATTAACACCATCCTAGTCCACAGAAATGTGAACTGGAAATGTGTGTATGTTTTTATAATGACCACAGTTCTATGGTGCAGGAAGTGAGTCTATGGTAAACAGAAAGCCAAAAGGACATGACTCTTCAGTGTAGTCTAAGACTAAGAAATAAAAACAGAACTTAAACTGTATTTTACTGACTTATATGCCAGACTAAGCATAAGTGGCTAATGTATGTGTGTAAAATGGCTTCTCTTAGATATGACAGTACTGGAAATGTATTTGTAAGTACATCGGTAGCCATCTTGATACAGTATTCAAAATCATTACGAAGCAATTTTCTGAATTAAGTTCTAAGAATTAAGATGGAATCACACCATGCATGTATAAATCTCTACATATAGTAGATTCATGCTTTTGCTTCTTGTATCATTTTAGTATTATTTTGCTAAGTGATGTGATGGAAGCGACTGCTATGTATGTAATGACAAGAGTGTAACAATACCTCATCCTTACAAATAGCAATAATGAAAACCGCGTATACTGTCCTTAAGTGTGAGAACAACATTCATCAGTTACCCAAAATGAAATTATGAAGACTTTACTCCATTTTTATTTAGCTTAATACTTCTTCTTTTAAGTGAAGTATTTCTCGCAACAAGACTGAATTTTGCTTCAATCTATGTCTTCCATTTCAGAACAATAGAAAAGAAAATATCACTTTTCAGAGAACAAGAGAGTGCAGCTTACATCTGTAATAAAGGTGCATTTTA
This sequence comes from Apodemus sylvaticus, assembly GCF_947179515.1. Lineage (NCBI taxonomy): Eukaryota > Metazoa > Chordata > Mammalia > Rodentia > Muridae > Apodemus > Apodemus sylvaticus. The sequence goes on from NC_067480.1 coordinate 91,888,894, forward strand.
TCCTCTTGGGCTGTGGATTAAAGCTTTATTAGATACTGATTCATGTCCTGAAATCTCACCTGTCATTTCCAATTCCAAGAGAAACTGGTAATGTTCTACTTATTCACATAGTTCATCTGTTCTGAACTGACTTTCACATTAACTCAGTCATCTAAAACTGGCCAACATGGGAAGAATTTATATGACCATATTATTTCCAAAACTAAACAAGGTTTTATCTAGTCCTCTTTATGAGCCATCATTAAAAGAATCATATTGTTCAAAATATATGTTTTTGGTTGTGGCTTAAAAATTAAATTGTACAGTTGTGACATTAGTAATAGAGTGTCTCTTGAATACTACAATGTCACTAAAATTTTACTTTATTCCTTGGTGAGATTTCTAAGCACCTCAGAACAACTCAAGTGTGACCATAGATAAGAATAATTTTGGTAGACTTTATGTTTCATCCAATAATATGGAAAAGGTTATAACAACCATTTTCAGAAGCATAGGATATGAATGGATTCTAGATGAATAGTCTAGTATTCCAGCTCCATAATGTGTGTCTTGGAGAATTGTGTTTGCCCTGGAGGAAGGCTGACAGACCCTGAAGACAGCCATGGTATGGTGTTCCAACTCAAACATTTTGCACAAGTCCTGTTTAATTTATATTTTCCTCTATATAAGTTGTCCACGTGTCCCAATAAGGAAAAAGTTCTTGCTACAAGTCAATCATTGGAGTGCAAACCAGAGGAAAAATAAAGCTACCTTGACTGAGCAAGAGAGATATATGGTCCCAAGCTTGAGTTCCAAGAGAATGAACTGGAAAAGCGATGACCAATGTGTTGTAGAGGAGAGGGAGGGGATGTAGTTGAGTATGGTTTGTTTAGGCAAATGGAAAGGAGAACTGGTCAAGAAGTTTCAAGGTTCAACAGTGTAGAGTTGAGAACATCAAGGCTGTTGAGCCTTGATAATTTTTTAAAAATGGGGTGTACTAAAAATAAAAGGTGTAAAAAGAATGGGGGAGACTTAGAATGATTCTGTTAGAGAAGACAACCAAATATGGATGGCAAAAAATGGAAGTAAGTTTTAGGAAATAATAATATAAATAATAATAAGATCTTTAATGTTATTGTAGGGACACCTGCATTCTAGGTTCTGGGTGTGTGTGCTTGTGCACTTACAAGGATTCATATGTGTGCATATCTGGGCTATTTTGCACCTTATACAAGTAAAACTGAGGATCATTCACTAACTTGCCAAAAGAAGAGTGTTAGAGACAGTTTGCTGAGAACCAACAGGGCCTTATTTTCTGAAGGTTGACATTTCCGAAGGTGTACGCAATTGATTCTCCACTTTTGTGCTGTCTACTTGAACCTGGCATGCTAGAGGGACCTAGATATAATAGAGGGAACTCGTGACATAATTACCAAAATAGGACTTGTTCTTATACCATGGGAGAAAAAAAAATTGTAACAATATGTACACCTAAAAATTGAGTGATTTAGTATGATTTAAAGGAATCATGATCTGAAAGTTTGTTATATAAAAATGAAATGACATTTTATTTATAGCTCTGTATCCTCTTTCATGTGTGTGTGTGTGTATGTGTGTGTGTGTGTGTGTGTGTGTGTGTATCTCAATATTTACTCCTGGGTTTAATCACCCCCAAACTTGGTATACCTTACTTTATGGTACAAAGTTGAACATAAACACAGTTTACCTCAAAACCTTAGCTCTTCAGCCAAACATTTCTATTTTCACAAACAGTTGCAACTGGAGCTTAAAGCTACAGGTATTGGGGATCTTGTTTTTACTGACTTAGAGGTGAGAATGCACATAGTATTTAAGTTCCCTGTGGTTTATTCGGTGCTAGCCTTTTACAGGCCTGCAGAAGCTCCTCCCCATAGATACAACACATTAAAAAAAGCACACCTGGTATGCAACTCTAAATAGCATAGCAGTAAACATCCAGCAGTCAGAATTCAGAATAAGGTATCACAATCAGAAAGTCACAGGAAAGAGATGCAGAAATGACAGAGGAGGCTGTTCTTAGCTGAGCCCGCACGGAGGTGAAAAAGGCTTTATTTAAGAGGAGTATTCTATGCTCCTTTTCTTGTTTGCTTGTTTTGTCATATTGCAACTTGTTTGTTTTTTATTCATCTTATCTTATTTTACTATTATTCCTTAGAGGCTTGTTGATTTTGTAAGGAAAGACAGAATGGTTATGGATTCAGATGGGAGAGGCCATGGGGAAGAACTTGAAGGAGTTAGTGAGGGGACCTTAATCAGAATACATTGTATAGAAACCAGTTTAAACTATTAGAAAAGACAAAATAAAAATCCAAACAACTAAAAAATAAAAGGAGAGAGAGAGAGAGAGAGAGAGAGAGAGAGAGAGAGAGAGAGAACAAATCCTTAATAGGTCATTGTACATTTCAAAACATTTTCTTATTAGGCTCTTGCAACCAATGATGAATCAAGGGTCAATTTTCAATTTTGGGTACTGCCAAATGGTAGAGTATTTGCCTAATAATTGCATGACCTTGGGTTTCATCCTAAGCAGAAGGAAGGAAGGAAGGAGGGAAGGAAGGAAGGAAGGAAGGAGGGGAGGGGAGGGGAGGGGAGGGGAGAGAAGGGGAGGGAGGGAGGGAGAGAGGGAGGGAGGAAGGAAAAAAGAAAGGAAGAGGAGAGAGGAAGGAAGGAAGAAAGAGGGGAAAGGTGCAGAGAAGAAACCAGCGTACAAAGTCTTCACATGGTGGACTAATTCATCATAGAGATAGGGCTGTCCTCATGTCCAACTCAACTTAGAGCTCCTATGGAAACGACAATGAATGTGTCCTAGAACCTAAGAGTCAACTGCTTTGTAAACGGCAATCTGCTTGAAATTTTCAATCTGCTTAAAAATTAGTCATGGAGCTTAGATCCAATAAAATCAATAAGGTACCTTAATTATCCACAAGCAAAACCTCGTATATAAAAGCTAGTGGTTTCAGCTGAGCCAAGAGTAAAGGACATAAAATCGCTGATGTGACTGGTATGCCTTCAGTGAGACTAGCTGTCTGGTAGGATTCCATGATTCCGTCCTTCCTCACAGTCCAATTACTACATTACTTTGCTTCCTCTCTTCATCTTTTTGAGCTTCCCCAGACGCTTGGGCTTTTTGTTTGTTTGTTTGTTTGTTTGTTTGTTTGTTTTGAATTGTTTTTGTTTGTTTGTTTTTTGTAAAGTATGCTCTTTAAAGGATCAATATCTCTGTGGATCATTGGATTTCAGCTGCATTTCCCTTTCTCCAGTTTAAGCAATCCTTTGGCATCCCTCCTCCTAATTTGTGGATTTCGACGTGGTAATGTCCTTTTGGAAAAGCTCATCATCACTTTCTCACTTACACTAGAACTTCAAGTGGCACATGTTTACCACCTGGCTGGATACAGGCTCTGACCTGCTCAGGCCTACTCAAGTATCCTTGCTGGAGGGTTTCCATCTATTCTCTTATATATTTTAATGTATTTGCCAGTTCTCAAAGGGTTATAAACTCCGAAACTGAAAATCCATTTTCCAGAGCCTTGGTTTAAGGACTGGGAGTAGTTCATAAACAAACTGAGCATCTTCAGTACATTAACACGCCACAGGCACATCAGCCTTCACCTCTCAAAAACATCTCCAGTTCAATTTTCAGCTCCTCTTTCTTTGCATCCTGCTTTTCATTCCTCGTACAAAAATAGGCTCTTAAACTAAAAATAATGTTTCACCTTTTAGATACTTTCTCACACCGTCCCATTCGCTACTGTCATCTAGTTTTATCTATTGGTTGGTTTCCGAGAGGCTGCTCTGCTGAATATTTTCAAATTCCAACACTCCCTACTTCATACCCCTGCTTCCGCTCTACCAGAGATTCATGCTGTTAAGGATTCTCAGACAAATGAACACATATTCCATTTATTTATATTACAAAAGCTCTCTAGGTACCCACCAGTAGATGAAGTGTCAGTATGCTATGCCTAGAGCTCAATTTTGAAACAGAAGAACCACACATCACCAACCATTCCTTAGATTTTTTTTACAGAGACACAGCAAATAAGTACATCTATAAAAAATCAAGAATTTTTAGATTATACCTTTGTATAAAATAACACTTTTTTAAATATATGATACTTTTCAAATAGTGAGCACACATTCAAATTATTTACACTTTCCCAGTTATGAATGGCTGGAACCATTTAATGTGACACAAGAAACAAAACATTAAATTTCTAGCTCATGTATGAGAATGAGCATGTGTTTAAGACTCAGTAGACATGACATTGCCCATGGGGAGGGAGGAAGGAGAGCTCTCTTATTAACACCCACTATTTACACCCACTATAAGAACAGACGACACAAGGACACTATTTCCTTCTGTCAGTGACTTTTCTCACACAGTAGTTGACTCATTCCCAGGACACCTCAAGCATCACAACTTGAGTCTGTGAGCTGGAGTGCAGGGCACCCCCGAGTCTATGTCAAAGGAGATGGCAGCACTGTACAACATCGAGCCTACCTGTCTGCATCAGAGGCTGTGCCTTTCCTAGACTGTTTTTGGATGCTAGATCTTTCAGACTTTCTGGAGTGCCTGTGGGGATGAAATGTTAAAGAAATACAAAATAGATGATGAATAAAGCTATGTTCACATCAAACAACGAAGAAAAAAAAAACAGACATGAACAATGACAGCCAGTTTACCCAAATGGTTTTGTCAGTCAACACTTTCACAGTTAAAAAGGAGACATATATAGAAATCAAAATGAATGCTGGCTGGAAAGCATGAGTGGCTTACAGGAGATGGCAGATGCTGATGCAGCGTTAGGTTAGACACGGTGATCTACGGCAGTGATACGGCATGGTCCCTTATTCAGTAACTTTACTTGCCAATGAATTCATGGAAGTGATGAAAGCTAGGATGAGCAGTGGCACGGTGGTAATGGTTCAGGTGCTGAAGGACCACACAGGGCTTAGTCGACAATTAATCTACAATTTGCGCCTATTAAGTTGTCCATAGCCCTTTCTTTGTTGGGGAATGTATCTGTTCTTACTCAAAACTGCAGTCATCCTAGTTGAGTGCCTCCTGGACATGAGACACACAGTAAAGCCCCAAGTGTGCACTCCCCAAGTGTGCACTCCCCAAGTGTGCACTCCCCAAGTGTGCACTCCTCAAGTGTGCACTCCCCAAGTGTGCACTCCTCAAGTGTGCACCCTTTCACTTCTGCAGGCTCATGGCATTTTACTTCTTTATTATAGGTGTGAGTTCCTTAGCTGGAAGAATAGTTTTCATGATGGCTAGGAACTATTAATGCTTGTTTCTGAAATAGAGGAAATCTTGGAAGCCACAGCACAGAAGGAAGTGAGGAGAGAAGAAGGGAGAAGCTGAGATCGAAGTAACAGTTATGTGTAACTGATGGACACTTAGTGTGTGGTCCTAACGGTGGTCAGAGAACCCTTGCTCCTCTTCTAGGGAGGGAAAGATGAGAAGTGAGTTTCCTCTGTTTTCATGCCCACTACATGTTTCACCCACCTGACATACTTGCTCAGGATCTTTATGTTGGAGGCAACCTTTGGGTATGTCTGGAATATGTATATGGGTCAGTTACATAAAACTCCCCACCTTTACCAAACTGACATTATTACTAGTGAAAGGCAAAAACTGAACAGTAAAAATAATCTGTTGCAGCTACATCACATAGCAAGGGGCAAAGTGATAAAAGACAACAAAGAGAAGTTATACGGTTGAAGATGAGTGTAAATTGGAATAGACTGTGGACTAGAGCCAAGTATGAATTGTAGCTGTATTTAGGTTATTCAGGAAAGGACAGTTCAGATGGTGACATTTTTACCAACACATAAAGTGGTGTGCATAAGTGTGTGTGTGTGTGTGTGTGTGTGTGTGTGTGTGTCCATGCATGCATGCATGTGCATCTTATGTGAAAGTTGTTATGGCTTAGGTATAACCCTTGTTGCCTCATTACCTCAAGGATGAGAAAAGCAGCTATCATATCATATCATGGTTTAAAGGTGATTTGTAAGATGGGAAGACAGGATAATGGTGGAGGACATAGTAAAACAGGTCCACACATCTTCCTTTGTTGGTTTTAAACTTTTTTGTTAAGGAGACTTCTTTTGCTCTTTAAAGGGCATTATAAATTTTGTAAAAGATTATTTTAATGACACCTACGAAGATGTGTGCTTATAATTCTTGTAACTACTTGAAATGTCCTCAAAAAAGCAAAAAATGATATATATATTTAATTGCTAAAATTCAATGAACAGCAGGAACAAAAATGAATGTCCCAATGATTTTTCTCCTCTAGATCTATATTCAAAGCTATAGATACATTGTATATTTAAATTACACCTGTCTTTGATATAAGTAGAGGATTAAGATAGGTAAAATATAAAGGTTAGAATACTCTATCTATATTCATATAATATGCATTCAAAATTACTGATTAGCTGATCACAAAATAGGTCATAGGGAGCAATACTTTGTAATGTGCATCAATCACATTAAGGTTCTACTGTCAGGATCTAGGTCTAGTAGGGTTAGCACTGCAACATTACTCATTCAAAATGTGTTTAGTTCTGTGGAATATTTTGTTTAAAAACTGTTGCTACAATGACAACTTTTTAAATGATTAATTGCAGCAAAAAATGGGGTCAGAATCAGGTGGTCACTGCAGTTTGGCAGAAGGGAAAAGTTTGATCAATGTTACTAGGTGAGACTTTGATAGATCAAGAACTAGGATATATGTTAACAAGAGTGGAAATAGATGATAATATACTCTACTTGAAATCTATAGGAGAGACAAGAGAACTTCACTATAGAAATAATGTTGAGGGGACCAATATGATAAAAATATTACAAAATATCACATGGAACTCATAGTATGCACATGACACTTACGCCTTCAAATATTAGTTAAAATTATAAAATCTTTTTTATTTTAGTGGAATCTGACAGTCAAAATTTACACTGAGAGAAACAGGAATAACTAAGAACTTGATCTTTTATTTTATATCAAATACATATAAAATTTGATTGTATTATTTTTCTGGGTTTCAGTAAAACAGAAAATTCCACAAATAAAGCATTGCTTCTGCCTTATTAATGCTTTCTGCAGAAGGAGGTCTCAGTTACTTTACAGCACCAGCTTGTGCTCCACCATAATGGGGCGAACTGGCTCAAGCTCAGGCTCTGAGTCCCGCAGAACCCGAGAGCTCAGTCATTCCCTTGACAACTAGCTAAGTTTGCACACAGAAACAATGCTAGGGAATTCAGTGAGACTTAGCCAGGCTCCACTGTCCTTAGACATCTGGTACAACCTTGATATTCTCATGCATTTCAGCTCTACAAATGTTCTAGGAATCTTTACCAGAGTTTTATTCCTATGTTCCTATGGCTCAAAAGTGAAAATATTTAAAAGTGCACATCGGAAATGTAAGAATCCTATAATCATATGGCAGATATCAAGTTACTTATGAGCTTTAAAGCATAGTCAAATGTTAAAATGCATGCTTTTTTATTATTTAATTGAAGCAAACACTGTAATTAGAAAACAGGATCTATCTGTAATGAGACTCGTGTTTTATAAATTCTACTGACATATTATTTTTATTTATACTAATTTTGGCATGTACATTTTAATGAACAATCAAAGTAGGAAATGATTTCCTGACAACATAGGTAAGCAAATATTTTCTGACAACATCACAAAACTGTTGTATGCATCTTTCTCTACATAGTTCCCTTTAGTATGCAACTGAATTGTTACACTTGTGACATTATTTAATAATAATATTTAGTAGGGATTTGACATAACTTAGTATGTTTTGATTAGGGGGAAGGTAAGAAAAATCTTCTGAGTATTTTCACTATATAGAATAGTGGTGGCAGAAGCATGAATCTCTGTGTATTCAGGATGGTTGTTTTGTCTGTGTCTTTCTATGGTTATGTTGTCCTAAAGTGTAAGGATTATCTCTACCTTCTTACTCCCTTACAAGATATAATAAATTCATGAGAAATTAATAAGGGACACACATGCATGTAACTAAGATCCATTTGCCTTCTATAATGCTGATTTCATGTGTATGACTGTAATCTGGGCACATAGTATCTGAGTGTGTACCTTGTACCTTTTAGTTTGACCAAGTAGGTGGAGACTAAATCACAGCGCATGTCATTGGTATGTGGTTGTATACTAACTCCCAGCTCAACAACTCAACCGAGAGCAAGCCCAGTAGGGACAGTATTATTCGAATAGATTTAAGAAAATAGTGATTTTTATCAAATGATTTCAGTACATTCAAAGTAACAGGCATACCAATGTAAAAAATATCTTTGTATCTTAAAGTAATGTTTTCTTCAGTAGGGATTCAGCATAAAAATGAAAAAATGAGCTAGATCATCATAATGTTTGGCATTATCACATCATGCAAATAGATAATTAAGCTATGAGAATCAAACCCGGGCTAGAGAGATGGCTCAATGGTTAAGAGCACTGACTGCTCTTCCAGAGGTCCTCAGTTCAAATCCCAGCAACCACATGGTGGCTCACAACCATCTGTAATGAGATCCAACACCCTCTTCTGGTATGTCTGAAAACAGCTACAGTGTACTTAGATGCAATAATTAATACATCTTTGAGTCAGAGTAAGCACAGGTCCTGAATTCAATTCCCAGCAACCACATGACGGTTCATAACCCTCTGTACAGCTACAGTGTACTCATATAAAAAAAAGAGAGAGAGACTCAAACCTAGAGTCTGAATACCTTGGGACATTTGGAAAATGCTTTCCTTACATGCAGCTATTCACTTATTTGCCTGAGTTTAGATGCAAGATCAAAAAATCTGTTTTATAGAATTATCGGCTCAAAATTTTACAAAATTACTTCATGTATTTTAAATATTTAATGTTAAATTATATTCAACATACATATTTAAGTATGTATTATTAAAATAACAGTGTGGACAAATGCTCTGTCATTTGAATAATGTTTAAATTAGATTTTTCTTAAAAATCCTAAGACATTCACAGTTTAAAAATAAGAAATATTCTCTAAGGATCCAGACTCGCTAGTGTTTTATTTTTGTTTGTTTGTTTTTAGAATTTTGTTTTTAAGTATCTTGCAAGGTCTAGAAGAAATTTTAGACCTAGATAAATATGGCTCCATGTTTAATCTGAATATGAGTAAGTGTATGGTACTACCTGAGAAGCCATGAAGGATGTCAGCTCTTGACACTGAATTAGACACGGTTCATTAAAGGTTGCATGCATGCATGTTCATATATATGTACACAACATGCTGTGGGAAATACAAAGGCAAAGAAATGCATTATGACCATTATAAGACATCTAGTCCCAACTGCATAATTCATTACTGAATTCAGGGTAGTTATGGCTACCAGTGTTAAAGTTCAACTGTCTTCATGGTCACATTATTCATTTTATTCAAATCTAATGTTACACTCATTTCTTTTTAATATTGGTATGAACTTCAAAATGATTGAGTTCATTTAAGGCAGCCTATATAAAGCTCCTGTGAGTGACAGGTGCTTATTCACCTTGGCCAAGCTATAGACATAAGCACTTATGTCATAGCGCTGGGTGAGAGTCATTCCTCTATCATTTTCATGGGCACATATTATTCTTACCACTGAATAAAAGCTTATTATAAACTGCTTTCTATCTCACATAGCAATAAGTGAGATTTTAGCCATTTTAAATACATTTCTTAAGGTTATGTATAGGGCTTATTCACGAATACATCATTACAGTGAAGCAAAATCCAGGGTCAAATTTTATAAGATCATTTCTGTTCTAAACATCTATCTCTCAATTACCTATACAGAAATTAGGGAGTCTATATCATTGATTCATATGTTGTTAATTGAAAGTAATGAAATTATGTGTATGCTGAGCTGAGCTGTTAGTTTTATGTACTCTGCTTAATAAACACCAACTCAAGCACATTATAAAATCATCATAATTTGAGTAAAACCCAATCATTACTTTAGATTAAATCACAGTTGCTTTGGCATACATTGAGAGAGCTGTCTTCTAAATGAAAATTTCCAATTACTTCACGGCCAGCACCTTGTTTGTCTTAATCACTGTCCTGAGCTCACCCATTGGAAGACAGTGCGCATGTGGACACAGAAGTTCTTGAACAAGAGAACAGCAATGCAGATCTATGACTTTCGATTCACATCTAAAATTCTCTTATAATTTTAATTTAAATGTCTTTGCTCACATGTAGACTGGAAAATTCAATTCTTCTAGTTCCATAAACACAACCCTACAAATGTAACAGTAGTATAGGGAATAATTTTTAATTCTAAGTATGTAAATTCAAGTCATCATTAGGAGGTAAATGTTTTAGGGCTCAACATGAGAAAACTGATCTTTTATAAAATGCCAGCTTATATTTTTCCTCATCACTATTAAATGATATGAATTTGTTCTATGCAATTTAGAGATTCTACTTAACTGAGCATATATCCTGACTGTACACATATACAAGAAGTAACTATTACCACTTTGATACGGCTATAATTACTAAGTGACATACAAACAAAACTGATGAAAAAGAATATATGTGCTATATATAAAACTATGTTTTTTGCCTTCTGTATTTCAGAGATTACATTAGTTCATGTCTAATAAATGTTACATGTGTTGCCTGAATTTCAGCTGAAGCGAAATGTTTATGTACTCCAAAACTTCTGTGTCCATTCTTTAAAAATACTTAATATCGAAATTACATGTATATATATTTATCATTAAACATCACAGAACAGGAGAATGGCAAACTGAGAGCAGTCACGATGGAAGGCGCATTCAGTGACACTCTACAGATCAGCATGGAGTGGATTCGATGCAGAGGTGCTTGGCTTTAGAAATGTACGTTATTGACTGACCCTAGCTCTTGAAAACAATTGAAACACAATACGTAACACACAAGAACCAGATGCCCTGCTTTACACCAGGCTTGAAACACAACCAAAACCTTACAGTTTCTTCTCAGCAAATTTATACAGTAACAAGACAAAGGGGCTGAGATTAAATGATCAAGCAACACAATCAAGAATAGGTTCCATGGCATATTTTTTAAATATACTCTGGTGTACCTAAAATTTTCTATTTATCCCTATGCGGAGAAAAGTGATCCATAAATGTTTCTAAAAATTGAAAATACTGAAACAAGAGACACATCAAAACATGCCCCTTCACCAGATGCTGACTCTGTATTTCAAATAGGCCATTTCCTATCCTTTTCTCATTTCCGTATGTGTTTTGAGGTGAGCTCTCAGACGTGTCTGCAATCACTGGAGGGATCACATGTCTGGCTCTGGCTCTCAAATGGAAGCATGTCACCACCATCACCCCGTCAGTTACTTCATTCTATAGTTGTGAGCCTCTAAAGCCACTTGTCTGTGAGGAGGTGACTAGTACCTGTCATTCTCCGGAGATGCATGCTGGATTTGAATCCTGGGGCTAGCAGGTCGCCTCCTATCTAGGGAGGGGGACCATCTACCCCTGTTTGCCCAGTGAACAAGACAGGAAAAAACAGGACATTTAGTAACTCTTAAAATAAAATAATATACGGAACAGAAGGACTGGAATAATGCCCCATGAAAGTCAAGCATGTGTTCTATAATTTAATTGTAGATAAATTTAGATGTGATAGTAATATTTTCATTGAGTGGTCCATTTTCAGAAATATGACTATGTGTCTACATATCTATATAAACTTAAACATGAATGTGGTTTATTCTGGAAAGGGCACATTTAAGGACAACTCTTATGCCAAGTGTGGAAACAATGACATGAAAAACTAATTCATAAGGCATCTGCTAATGATGTCTTAACAAGTTTTGTTGCAGGTAACTAAAGTCCAATTAAGGACAAATTAAAACAGGAAAGATGGATAAAAGAAAATGGAAAGAAAATTAAAAATTCTGTTAATCTGAAATCACAAACGTGTCTCCCAGATCACTGCATATGTTGCCTTTCATTTCAGGATCTATTTTCTGAGTAATACTTGGTCAAAATATGTGTTACTACTAAACTAGTTTAGGATTCAGGTTGTGTATATCAACAATCACTTTTTAAAATCCATCTGAATAATTAGAGGAAATAAGGCAGCTGAACAAAGTTTATGCTTAGAAATTTCATATACTAAATCTGATCTCAATATTATAACCAGGACATTTGTCTAGATATTGACTTTCTCACATGCATTAAGGGACTAATTTGAAAGATTTTGTAACTATGGAATGAACATGAAGGTAGAAGTTTAATTTTTTTAAAAAAAAATACTAATACTCCATTCTTGTCATTAAACTTGCCTTTTTGATTTATTTTATTTATTTGAACACAAGAAGCAAAGCTGTGTAACTGGCATATCTGAGGTCTGCAGACTCCAGGTACAGAAAACTTCGAAGAAGCCTTCTTTCATAAGATTTGGACAGATTCAGCGTTATTCAAGTGTTCTTTGCAGAATAAAATAATAGGATGTGAATTGAAAAAAATCAAAACGATGTGTCGTTTACTCTTGAGCTTGGGAAGTGATTATTGTACATAATACACTGAGCTAATTCTAATTATGTTATCATTTTGTTATTGAAAAAACTGGTCAATTTGATCTGGATTTTTGTGTTTAACCTGTTCATGCAAATTTTCTGTAAATGGCAGAAGATCTCCAGTTTCTTTTTGTTCAGTCACTCTGCTAGACAAATCCTTTGATACTTAAATTTACATAGGAATCTTTGGAGATATACTTGCACACACTTATTCTGCCTTGTGTGACAGAAAAACTATCCATTTGCCTGCTGTGTATGCAACCTTAGAACAAACTTAGCTTAAGAGTATCCCCTGCTGTTTGAAATTTCCAAGTAATGAAAATCTACCCATTCAGAGATAGAAAAGTTATATTTATAGATACCAAGTCTCCCAGGCAGAGTGTGGCATATAGACTTTTTATTTATTTTTGATTCTTTGGACAGCAGAGAAATGTTTGAAATTTAGTTCAATTTAATAAAAAGAAAGCCATATCATACATTACCAAAATTCCTATTTTAATCATGAATGCTTAACTCAGTATTCAATTAGTTGCAGGGCTGTTCAGCCATTGTGTAAAGTAGTATCACTTTTAGGTAGGAAGAAATATGGAGGGCCATACTTAACTTGCAGCCCCTATATAAACCTTTGTAATACATATAAAATAACGTTATTAGATTACACATATTTGTTGAATGGTACTGACTTAAACTCTGGTACTACTGTGGATTTAAGAATTGAAGATTCCTATTTTCTAAAAGTCTGTAAGATCCTTCAGAAGATACAGCCAGCACATAATTAATCAGAAATCTAAAATCAAAGGCTTTGTAAACTCGGAGTCAAGGACACCCACATCCCAGGTCAGAATCTTTTCTTCAGTTATTTTTATACTGATCCACTTAAAATATATAACTGACCTACAAATATCCCATTACTCAAAGTATGCATTTCAAGGAGTATAAAAAGACATGTGAAAAAGTTCTTGGTCTACAGAGCCTGACTCATAGCCTGACAGAGTTGAGTCAGTAAGCCAACAAAAAATGCAAATTACTGAACAATATAATTATGTATATTCTCATACTGTTACCTAGAATGTTCAAGACAGAAGGAATGTTCAAGTGTTGCAGTAACCAAGTCTGTGTGTGTGTGTGTGTAGATAAAACTCTCAGCCGAGCCCGGCTGTGTATTTTTAAAATGGTCCTTTCAACTTACTGGCTTTGCTACGCAGATCAACTAAACTAAGCTATTTAAAAAAGAACTGAAACATGCCTAAATCTTTAATATTTCTACATACACATAGTGGTAATAAAGCATCTTGTGTTGGTTTGTAAATATAAACACAGGGTTAATAGCTTTGTCTGGTGTAATCATTCTATGTTGGTAGGACTCCGAACGGCTTTGCTTCTGGAGGCAGAATTCCAGTCCTTGTGTTTATTTAGACATAAAAGGAATGGTGGAATATGCAGAAAATGGCTTAACAGTGACACATGCAGTGGAAAGCGTGATGGAGAAGGGTGGACACTTATCACGAGCAACTGTGAATGCAAGCTTTCACGAGGCAGTTTTGAACACGTCCTTAGCATAACACATGTACAGTGATGTACACAGTACAGAGTCTCAAAGTCCTTCTGAATATGCTGATATGCACACTCATCTCAAAAGATGTGCTTCCCCCAAATTATTCTGAATATGGTCAAGAACAGTACCAATTTATACCCATATAACTAACCCCCAAATAAGTATAATGTTCCAATGTCATGTATAAGTTTTAAATATACTATCGTATTTATAAACTTTCTAAATGGGTGCATCTCTTTGTCTCTCTACTGTTTTTCACCTTGTCTCCTCTCTTCACAGATATTCTGAAGTACACTTCAACTTGTCATTTCAAATCACAGGCAAATAGAGCTGGCAAGTTTAGATGCCAAAGATCAAACTGAACTAAACAAGCTTATTCTTGGTTTCCTTTTCAGACCAGCCAATTTAGATTAGCTTCGTACTTTGATAAGTACTGGTACAGTTTACAAGTGTTGTAAACTAATAATGGTAGGAGAATCTATTTTTAAATAAACATTTTATATTACATTTACATTACATTAAAAACCAGAATTCCTACTTTCTAATATTTTATAGCAGCACTCAGGAGGTATAACATGAAATTAATCAGTAGTATAAGGTCTTGGAGTTGGTAGTCAAGTGTACTCAAGTTCCAGGTGTGGTCCCTTCTCCTATTATTTATTATTGAACTAGAAGTCAGTAAGTACAAAAGGTTCTAGACTTCATGGGCAGGTACTGACAGACAATAAGTATCCTATGCATATATGGAGTGATACTGCGTAAGGGGATTCCTTAATGAGATATGAGAGAATTAGACTTCTACAAGAATTAATTTATTGTTAAGGTATGTTGTTGTCCTAGTAGTAAATAAAGAACTAATGTGTGTGGCTGAGAGTGTAAGTAGCACACACACTTGTATGTACACATCACTTCCACTGGTGCATATCTCTAAGCAGAACATGAAGAATTCCTTAGTAACCACAAAGAAAAAAGTGACATAGATTTGTCATACCACAAATGACACGTTAAAATAGAAACCTCAGTCAAATGAATTAGTGGGCTATTCAAATATGAATTGTCATTATATGCTGGGCGTGGTGGCGCACACCTGTAATTCCAGCACTTGGGAGGCAGAGGCAGGCAGATTTCTGAATTCGAGGCCAGCAGATTTCTGAATTCGAGGCCAGCCTGTCTACAGAGTGAGCTCCAGGACAGCCAGGGCTACATAGAGAAACCCTGTCTCAAAAAAAAAAAAAAAAAAAAAAGAAAGAAAAAAAAGAAAAAGAAAAGATTTGTCATTATGTAAAACCTTCTCAAGTTATTTATTCTAATCTTGATGTACATACCTTAAGGTTCATTTTTTTTAATTACTACATATATTTCACTACAAAATAAATTTTATGATGATTTAGTTCCTGTCAATTCATACTGCTTAGCTTTTTGGGAGATACGTCCTTCTCCTTGAGGAGGACTCACTCAAGTGTGCCTTCCTTTCCAAGTTAAAGGGTCAGCCACCGAAGACTTGGTTATTTCAGAATTCTTTCCCAGGTGGGCAATGGTGTCGCATGTCTTTAATCCCAGAACTTGGGAGGCAGAGGTTGATGGATTTCTGAGTTCGAGGCCAACCTGGTCTACAGAGTGAGTTCCAGGACAGCCAGGGCTATACAAAGAAACCCTGTCTTAAACAAAAACAAAAACAAAAAGATAGAATTCTTTCCCAACCAGACTGGCTTCAAAAAGCAAACAAGCCAAGAAATAAACCATGAGGTGGGGGGAGGGGAGCTCACCTTGTAATGGAAGGGTCCTGTGCTTCTGGGAGTCCATGAATTATTAGCTTCTCTGCTAGCAAACTAAACCCTATGGCCACAGACTGTAAACTTACTAGTCTATTTCGGGGCAATAGAGTAGATCACCCATGTTTCTCCCTTCGTGGACCTAGCTCACAATTGGAACCACATTTAGTGATGCAAGAATAGACTCATGGTATGCACTCACTAACAAGTGGATATTAACCTAGAAAACTGGAATACCCCAAACATAATCCACACATCAAATGAGGTACAAGAAGAAAGGAGGAGTGGCCCCTTGTTCTGGAAAGACTCAGTGTAGCAGTATTTGGCAAAACCAGAACGGGGAAGTGGGAAGGGGTGGGTGGGAGGACAGGGGGAGAGAAGGGGGCTTATGGGACTTTCGGGGAGTGGGGGGCTAGAAAAGGGGAAATCATTTGAAATGTAAATAAAAATATATCGAATAAAAAAAATAATATCACCTCAAACTAAACATGAGTTAAAGAGAATAATGGTGTCCGAAGATAGAAAAACTAAATATATCAAGTGCTCTGCTCCCAGAGGTCTAGAATACCCTGAAAGCAAGCAGTTCTAGGTAAAGATCGTAGTGGCTTAATTAAAACAGGGTGTACAGATCTAGACTCGGTTGTGTGTTTTTGGTTTGGTTCGTTTGGGGGTTTGTTTATTTCTCGCTTTCTTGCTTTCTTCCTCATGCTTGTCTTTCCTTCACTTCTTTTGAGAAAGGGCCCTCCTATGTGGGCCTGGATGGCCTGGAACTTACTAAATAGACCAGGCTGACCTCAAAATCAGAGATCTGCCTGCCCCTGCTTCCCAAGTGCTGGGATTAAAATCTAGACCATCACATATGGCCACAGTTAGTTTTTCAAGAAAAATCCATCAGTGTAGGTGGGTCCAGAAAGGGGCCAACAGCTATAAATTAGTAGTAGGTTCTTACTGAAGAAATCTTAGATAAATTTGACCAAAACTTGTAAAGAATGAAATAATTCTTTTTTTAATTTTTTATTGGTTATTTACTTACATTTCCAAAGTTATCCCCCTTCCTAGTTTCCCCTTCACAAGACTTCTATCCCCTCCCCCATTCACCTACCTCTAAGAGGGTGCTCCCCCACTGGCCACCCACTCCTGCCTCAGCACCCTAGCATTCCCCTACGCTGGGGCATTGAGCCTCCACAGTACCAAGGGCCTCTCCTCCCACTGATGCCAGATAAGGCCATCCTCTGCTACATATATGGCTGGAGCCATGGGTCCCCCCTATGTGTACTTTTTGGGTTGGTGGTTTAGTTCCTGGGAGATTTGGGGGGGTCTGGTTGGTTGATATTGTTGTTCTCCCTATAGGGCTGCATACCCCTTTAGCTCCTACAGTCCTTGCCCTCACTTCTCCATTGGGGTCCCCACTCTCAGTCAGATGTTTGGCTGCATACATCCACATCTGTGTTGGTCAGGCTCTGGCAGAGTCTCTCAGGGAACATCTATACAAGGATCCTGTCAGTAAGCACTTCTTGGCAACAGCAATAGTGTCTAGGTTTAGTGTCTGTAGATGGGATGGATCCATAGATCGGGGAGTCTCTGGTTGGCCCTTTCGTTAGTCTCTGATCCACTCTTTATCTCTGCATTTCCTTTTGGCAGGAGGAATTCTGGATTAATATTTTTGAGGTGGGTGGGTAGCCCCATCCCTCTACCAGGGGCCTTGCCTATCCAATGCATATGGTCTCTACAGGTTCTCTCTCTCCCCTTTGTTGGGTATTTCGACTAGTTGACAACAAGCCTAAAGTTTATGATAATCTTAACAGAAGATTTGCAGTGTAAGATATTATAGAGATTACTACTAAACCTATTGGGGAGGTAATGGGCATAGGAAGTACAGAGAAGGAATTCTGTTAGGTGAAGAGTTTAAGTTGGAGAAATCAGTAGTGCTTACCAACTCACTGAATTAGGAACTGGAGAAATATTTGCAAATTATATGGCAGAATTATAAATCCTGGTGTGCTGTTTTTTTGTTTTTGTTTTGCTTTGTTTTGGTCTGTTTTGAGAGACAAACCCCATTTCCATTTCAAACTGTTCTTAAACTGGCTGTGTAGCCTAGGCTGGCTTTAAACTCATCACATATCAGCTCAGGCCCATCAAGATCTTGCTCCACATGCCTGTACCACTTCACCTAGCTAGTTGTTATCATAATCATCGAATGTGAAGAACACTTAAGAAGAAGGACTATGCAGTGTCTGGAACTCAAGGATGAAATAATGCAGGTTAGCAGGTTAGGCCATGTTAATGCACTGAGTGTTGACATCATTTAGAAATTTGGGTTCAGGTCTTGGGAAAGACAATCTGCCCTGGCTAAACACATGGGAATGCATTTTCACAGGCAGCAGAGTCTTTGAAATGAGCAAAATTTAAGGGACAACATGAGTAAAAAGTATGGAGGACCGGGCAGTGGGTGGTACATGCCTTTAATCTCAGCATTTGGGAGGCAGAGGTAGGTGGATTTCTGAGTTCGAGGACAGCCTGGTCTACAGAGTGAGTTCCAGGACAGCAGGGCTATACAGAGAAACCCTGTCTTGAAAACAAAACAAAACAAAAAATCAAAAAACAAAACAAAAAAAAACTCACCAAAAAAAAAAAAAAGAAAGAAAGAAAGAAAGAAAGAAAAGGAGGAGTATGGTGGAGATTTCCTTTAATGAATAAGAAAGCAAAGAAGCCTTCAGGAGCGACCATGTCTAGTCCCAGAAGCTATTGAGGGAGCAGAGATTCAAGTGACTGGATAGCAGATACTTGAAAAAAGGTTTAATGGCAAAAGAGCCAATATAACCCAAGAAGGAACCCCGGGCACAGCAATTACACAAGGCATGGGGGTTTATGCTTTAAGAATGCAAGCAGGAAGTAGGGAATATCTTCATGGGTCTACACACCCTCTGTGAGCACCCTTCTCTCTGAGTATTTCAGAGAGATACTTGAAATGTGGCTTATTTCTATACCCGGTCAACTTAAGAGCCATCAGGGTAATTCCCTCCCAATCAGGGAAGACTACTGGGCTTTATCTGCCAGACATTTATTTATCTCTTATAAGCAAACCCCAAATTGTGTTAGTAGGAGTTAGTAGGGATATTTCACTATGGCCATCTTGCAACATATTTTTTAATCTTTATTTCTGGAATCAAAACTGCATGAAATGAAGAAGCATCTAACTTCACACAAATCCCTTTCCAAACAGCATTCCTTATACGCGGGACTCAGAGGGACCCAAAATGCCTGTGAGCTTTGGCTGAAATGCCAAAGAAGAGAGCACACTGCTTATCACTCAGAAGACTAATGAGGTTGGCTGTGAGATATGGGGTCTGTTTTGACAACTGCATCCTGTGTTGACACCAATCCTAACCTGTTTTAAAATTAAGGAGGGTGCTTAAAGATATGGTAAGCAGTGGCATAAAAAAAAAAAAAAAACTTAAGTCGGAGAAAAATGAGTCAGAGTCACTTAACTCTTAAACTGTAAAGCAGCATTTTGAAAGGCTGTGGAAATAACAGTGCTATCTTAAGAAAATGATATTGAATTTTAAGAATGTTTAGCAATTCTTCATCTATCTCTCTCTCAGTCTCTGTCTGTCTCTGTCTCCCTGTCTGCCTTTGTCTGTCTCTCTCTTCATGTGTGTGTGTGTGTGTGTGTGTCCGTATGAGGAGATGGGAGAGAGAGAGAGAGAGAGAGAGAGAGAGAGAGAGAGAGAGAGAGAGAGAGAGAGAGAGAGAGAGAGAGAGAGGAAGGAGAGAGAGATACTACTTTTAACTGCTACATCTGTTTCAAAATGTCTCATGGACATATACACAAAGGGATCCTGTCTTTGAATCAACAGGCACCTATAGCCTGTATGATTCCCTGACCAAAAAAATAAATCTTACTTTCTTAGCAACCAAGTGACCTCATTAAGTTGAGAGCCACTGATACTACACTTTTCCCATGTTTTAATGAATCTTTTCTTTCTATTCAACATATAGAAGTATAGGTTTTCCACCTACTTCTTTGATTAGCCTTTGTGTATATAAATTGTATATATAATCAGCCTTCTTGTAAATGGATAGTATATATTATTAGCCTGTTTGCATATAGGTTGTACATATGATTAGTCTTCTTGTATATATATTGGCATACTTTAATGGTATGTTTTGAGAGATTTAAAATAATGGACACACAAACTTGGTTGTTTTTTTTTTTTTTTGTTTTTCGGGGTTTTTGTTTGTTTGTTTATTTCAAGACAGAATTTCTCTGTGTAGCCCTGGCTGTCCTGGAACTCACAAGGCTGGCCTCGAACTCAGAAATCTGCCTGCCTCTGCCTCCCAATTGCTGGGATTAAAGGCATGCACCACCACTGCCCAGTTGACACACAAACTTGTGAACACTTTGACTTCAGTGTTCATATACATGAGAGTTGTGCTGTTCAACAAAGCAGCTAGAAGAAAGTGAAAATTGAAATTAAGTTGTGTTATAAATAAAATATTAGTGCCTTACCATGCAAAGGAAAATACACACCACCTCACTCACAAGTGTTACTGATATGTCATTATGATATCTAATGCTAGGTTGAAGGTTGCTTGACATTCTAGCATGGCTACTGAGAAATTTAAAAGCACACACGTGGCCTCAACTGTATTTTTATCAGGGAGTACTCATCTAAATATTTTAAAAAATTCAGAATACTCTTATGGTCAGAAAATTTTAGACCTGATAATTCATTCTACACTCGTTTTAATATATATCACAAATAAAATACAGTAATATGAAAAATATTAAAGTTTATTGATCTTTCTAATTATCTGGGGAACAGGATGAAATCTGACAAAATGAAACAGTAAACTTATTTCAACTCTGCTTTCAGCATAAGGTACAGTTGTTTTCACTGAAAGCACTAAAGTAATGTAAGCGGTACAATATAAAGCAATTTGTTTTTCTGGTTGTAAATTTTACATTGATCTATACTTTAAAAAAGGTTTGTAGAATAATCTTCTGAAGATCTACTGTTTCATGCCAAGAAATAAACACCCTCTATGTTACAAAGTTTGCTAGGAAAAAAGCTTAAACACTGTGTGAAAAGGGTTACATTAGTACACCCAAATATTTTTTCTTCAGGGCTTGCAGAAGCAGTTCATAAATATCCTTTGAATGACATCTAACTTTAGAAAGATAGCAATTATAACCAAGATTATCAGTTACAACTAAATTTACAAGAATAGAAAGTTCTATAATAAGGAAAGAATTGTTTCATTTTCTTACAATTAGAAGAAAATATGATTCACTATTAATGACTACATCTAGATCAGAGTTAGTACCTATTACCTAATTATATGTAATCTATGTATATATGTGTTATAGTTATTTTTGGAAAGTATCAATTGTTTTATTTTATTTTTGCAAAATATAATTTAACATAATTTCCATAGTAGAGTAGGTTAATTTAAAAAGTGAAAAGGTAAATGGTTTATTTCAACTGAATTTTTATTTTAAGTTTTTGGAAGATTATTTTAAGATCCATAAATCTTATTTATTGGTAAAACTAATAGGGAATAAATCCCTCCCCTTCATATAACTCACTAACCTGTGGTCTTATCAGCATACAGAAGGCTCCTTGAGTCACAGAATCAAGACAACTGAACAGCAACAGAAAAAGAAGCGGCAGGCGGGAGCAGTTACAAGTTACTTCACACCATTTGCAACAACATTCATAGAAATATGCATATGTGTGCTTCGCACACATCCACATACACATATCCCTACACAGATGTGTACTAAAGGGAAGGAACTGTGGACAGCAAGAAAGCAGGCGAGAGTGGATAAATCTGCAAGACTCACATGAAACAAAACCAAAATGATTGAAAAAGAAAAGAAAAGGTCACCGTACAAATGATAAGAAATTCAGAAAGTCTTTATTTTATACCTTTCTCGTTCTGGTGAATGCAAACTAGTATCTGGTCTCAAGCAGTTGGTACTAGCACTCCTAGCCCTGTCAAGAGAGGGCTGCAGTTCACTAGTGCATTACATCCAGTGGTAGAAGAGAAAGACAAAGGAAAGAAAGAAAGACCACGTTAGAGAGGAAAAGCATAAAATAATGTTCTCGTTACACAAAATGTCGAATCACCGTGATTCAGTTCATAAGGGTGTGAGAGAGCCACAGGATGACGGTGTAAACGTTTGTTTAGAGACTAAACAAATATTATGCTTAAATTGCATTGCATAATTTTTTTTTAGAGAAAGAATCTCAGTCTAAAATATGACACTAAGTCACACCTACTTATGAAAACAAAAAAAAAAAAAAAAAGAAACTGGATACAGGAAGCATTAAAAACAAAATGCCTAAAACTTCATTACCAAGGACAGATGCCACGCCAAAACAAAATGAAGGACATCATAGGAGAAATAACTGTAGAACTCCACTCTTCCGGGTCACAGCACTAGACAGGGAAAGTGGGTGGTACCACTTCCTGATGCTAAGGGATCCTCCCCACTGACCTAAGGGATAACTCATCAGAAATTCCCAGCATTCCTGAGTTATAGCAATCATGCTGAAGGGGAAAGTCCTGTGTAGTCACTGATCTGGTCTTAGTGTGCGCAGGCAGGATTGTGCTTCACAGAATAAAGCCACACAAATGAAACGAAACAAAATTAATCTCTGTAATCAGATTTGACATGTGAAGCGAGGGGATGATAATGAGCAGAATTCTGACTTCTGAATTACGTCCTGGAGACGATTATTCCAGAATGGATGTTTATGGTCAAATCAGTTTTAGATAGGTTTAATGGGGCACAGGTTACTGGGCATTAATTCCACGGGTAAGGTGAATGACACAGTAGCTGGGGTGAGGGATGCATCCAAGCAGAGCTCACTGCTGTGGCCCTTACCTGAGGCTCCATTGATAGTTGTTCTGTAATAAAGGCATCTTGGGTGGTAATGTTTTAGAGTTTTTAACAAGACCTCTAAAAACGGCAACACAAACAAGAAGGAAAGCAGAAAAATAGATATGAAATAAACGTCACGAAAACATTAAAAAATAACTGGGAGGCCTATCAGAAGCTAAATAGACGGATCCTTACAAGTGTTTTCATTTGTGTCACAATTATTATCTCAAGGCAGGAGCAGAATTAATAATGTATGGTCAGGTTATTCCGTGTTACTCAGGATTATAATTATATATATAATATATAATTAAATTATAATTCCGTTATAATTTAATCAGCTTATTTTGGGAAACATCTGATAGGTTTGAGGAAGCATAAACCAAGTGTTAGAGCAATGCAAATACTAATATTAATCCCTGGTTATACTTCCTATGGAGAACAGAACAAACTCTGATTTAAAACTAAAAATACGTGTAACTTTGGAGTTAAAACAAGACAAAAAGAAATATTGGGCTGGGGAGATGGCTCAGCAGTCAGCAGCGCCACATGTCCTTCTAAAGGTCATGAGTTCGATCCAGGGCCATCAGAAAAATATGTTCGGGGGCTGGAGAGATGGCTCAGAGGTAAGAGCACTGACTGCTCTTCCAAAGGTCCTGAGTTCAAATCCCAGCAACCATATGGTGGCTCACAACCATCTGTAAAGAGATCTGACACACTCTTCTGGTGTGTCTGAAGACAGCTACAGTGTACTTAGATTAAATAAATAAATAAATAAATAAATAAATAAATAAATAAATCTTTTTTAAAAAAAGAAAAAACCATGAAGGGAAATCATTAGAATTAAATGGCAGAGATAAGAGCCAAATTTGCTGTTTGTACAAGACATATTACATATTACATATTACATGGCTGGACCTTCCTATAAAGGGCAGGATAAATCTGGCTAATTTATTCTACTTTTTATATATAATCTAATAATGTTCTATACTCTTTGTTGCTAGTTAGAAAAATGCATCATCCGTTTCACAGCATGAAACATGACAACCCCACATAGATGCGCAGACCCCAGACACTAAGTACTTAACAATCTCCCGGCATAATCAGGTTCACACTAATGCTCAGAAGAGAGGATATCTTTTGAATCCTTAATTTAACAATGGTTTATAATATTTTCCAGTCACCGATGAAGAAAAACAACACAGAAATAAAGCATTCAGCCTTCATAAGACTCACTTCTCTTGTCTCCCAGCATGGGCAATGGATAACCTTTAATGGCTTCTATAAAAATTTCCAAGGGAATTGCTTCAAGAGTTTTTTGTTTGGTTGGGTTTTTTTGTGTTTTGTGTTTTGTTTTGTTTTGTTTTCAGTTGATGTTTTTGTTGAATGTTCTAATAGGGATCTATGCAAAATCAGAATTAAAATGGAAAACAGAACAAATCTACTGGGCAAACATCTTGGCTTTGCAGGATACTGATTGAAATCTGAAAAATCAGGTCAAAACTTTAAACCTATTTTTATATCAACAATATGGGAGAAATAGCATCAATTACCCAGGCTGCTGTGAGGTTTAAATGGGTAACATTTATTGAGCATCCAGGTCATGCTGAGGCAGGTATAGCATTTCATAACTACTATACCACCTGAGAAATTTTCCATGAAGGATGAAATTAATGGTAAATAATTTGCCAGGGATTGATCAATATGAGATTGTTTTTTTTATACGTTAATTTAAAAATACGCATGGCAAGGGTTTTAATTCGCAGTTTTTGATTTCTATTTAAGTTGCAAATTATTACCAGTGTGTTAGTTCAGATAATCAACTGTTAAATCTGTGGAATAAGACTACAGTCCATGTAGTGTTTTATTTTGAAAGCACCACTTAAGAATTTGGCCATAAAAATGTATGTATGTATGCATGTATGTATGTATGTATGTATGCATGCAGCAATACTGAAATTGCTAATCTCTGAAATTTATATGAAATCAAACTGTATTATATATATCCATACAAATAGATTACATATGGCCAAAACTTTACCCAAATATAGATTAAATAATTTTATAAATACATGAGTGCAAATACAGAAGATATTAAATATACATATATGTACATATATTTAAACTCATGTTTTTTTCTGCTCTTGGACATTTAGTAGTGAGTATTAAGGGGCAGAGGAAAGGAAAGGTTTTGAAAATTCTGGAATAAAAAATAGGTATTACAGTTTAGTAGTAATAAAAAAAAGCCACAGTCAGCAGTTTTAGTAGGATCAACACTATCATTACAAAAATAACAAATGGGCAGAGAAGTCAGAGCTAACACTTCCTGTGCATCTGTGCATTGGGCTGGGAACCCTGGCTTTCCTTCAGCTGTGAAGGCTGTGGATGGGCTTGATCAGTGTCACATTTACATGTATCAGTTTCCATACAATATCAAGTGAAGATGACTAGCTCCCCAAAGACCTACAAAATCAGTATGCTGATTCAATCCATTAAACAATAAGATATATGGAGTTTGGTCTTTGTAGTGGAACCGTTTTGTTAAGGATGAAATTATATAAAATGATGCAGCTAGAAACATAGTTTTGCAAGCCCTGATACAAAATAAAGAAGAGATGCTTCTTTTATTTAAACTACTGGTATGTGTCTCAGGTACACATTAGATACATCTGTAAATAGAAAGGGCAGGTATGCATACTTTTTCTGTATAGTTGCAGTCACATAGACAAAAACAGGAGAAAACTTACAGAACTTGTAAACAAATCCCTGTTACTTAGAAGCATTTGGTTGGATGAACTGCTAGTAGGCCTGGATAGTTTAGCATAATAAAATAAGGCAATTTAAAAATAATCTTATTTTTTTTTATTTTTTCATCAGTTGATAGGTAGAACTAACACTTCCTTGGGTTTTTTTTGTTTTGTTTTTTTTGTTTTGTTTTTTTGTTTTTTCTTTTCCATGTGGTCCTACAAAATGAGCTCAATTCTAACTAGTAGCTGAATGATTTTAGACATCTAAATTGCAAATTCTGATAGCCCTGTCATGATCATGTATTTGATCAGAACTGCATGTTCTACTGGGGCACAGAGAATTCGGGGCTTGTTCTGCATTTCAGGTGTGATGTTGTTTGAGCTTCTTTCCTTTAGCTTTTTAAAATTATAATTTTATACCTGCAGGAGATTTGCTCCTTCAACTCATTTATTACTTCTTAACATAATGGTGACTTCAAATAACAGCTTGCTACAATCTACGAGTAACCACTAAAAAGTGATTTTCACCAGATTTGAAATCCATGGGACGAGTCTAAGGCACAGCATCATGCTTTAAGTAAAGTCCTCATTCTTCCAACTCTAAGTGATGCTACACTGTTGTATGGGAAAGTTTGTTTTGCAGCTTATCTGAACTGCCAGAAGCAAGGGGTTTAAAGACCCTGAAGCTAAACCATGAAAAACGAAATGAAAACATGTTAATAAAAACAGACATCACAACAGAACATAATGATAGCAGGTTGCAAAAGAAAACATTTACAAGGCTAAAGCAACATGATCATAATCTTGAAAACAGTAAACCTGCAATGCACAGAAGATCAGAAACTTTGTGACTAGACAGGTCTTTGAGTCCACTTGTGGGCAGGGTGAGCTCACCATGGGCATTGCAATCTGAACTGTATAAACTAGTCCCTCTGTCTGATTGAGAATGTTTCCAATGAGACTCACCCAGGCATTGGAATTTTGAATATACTGATGCCAAAATGGTCTGCTTTCCATCAGAAATGTTACAATGTTTCCAAAAACCTTGCATCAATTCCACAAGAACTAATGTAACTTTGTTTATTGGTCCAGGAAGTCTACTTGTAGCAATAATACTACCAAGGGGGAGACAGAAGAAGAGCAGGAAGAGTAGCAGGATGGAAAGTGAGTCATTACACACAGTCACCAGAACCAAATCCCTGTATTTACCTGGTCATGTGTAGGCATTCTGCACTTCGTCCTCGTTTTGCTCTGGGAAGCATGAGAAGCTCACTGCACAGACAGGATGGGTGGTGAGTGAAACGGATAGATCATGAGGAGGCAATAGATGACATGGGTTGTGCCAATGAAGTGCCAATGAGAACATGAAAAGGGGAGAAACCAGATTGTCTGCACTAGTATGTTTGCTTGAGAGGTTAAACAAAAAAAAAAGAAACGTGACAGCATTTAAAATTCAAACAATAAGAGTACAAACATTACAGTTGAAGTCCTAACTGTTGCCGACCTGCTACTTGGTGATGCAAATGATTTCATAAAATACAGAAAGGGTCAAAAAGCAACGGTTCCCCCCAAAAGGTACAGGAACATATTTCCAAGTACAGTCATTTCAATGATTAAAATGCACTGAAAGTTCGACCTTTCAGATATTAAAATAGAAACCCAATGGTTTTATTTATTTTTTTTTTTTTTTAGAAAATTAAGGACATGATCATTTTCTTTGTCATTAGCAGCCACTGAGACTATCATATTGGGTTTTGCTTAACTATGATTTTCTTTCTGAAATAAGTATTTTTCCATGACTGAATTGTTTTAATTATATTGATTGCCTTGGCTACTGTAGCTCTTTGATTACTGCCACCTCCCTATAATTATCGGGGCTCAGATGAACTTTGACTATGCAGGGCTCACTCACTCATTCAACTGGGCAGTATGGAATACGATTTCTTTAACCAAATCTGTCCCCAGATTTACACTTGAATATAATGGCAGCACTTTCCATAGAAACTGAACATGCTCAGCTTGGACTCTGTGTCCTTGAGTCCATTATACCTGCTGTTCAATACCACCTTCCTCTCTCTATGCCACCCTGATCTTTCTTTCTCCCACTTCAAAAGGCCAGAAGAGAACATTCCGATCAACTTTTCCTCAGTCCCTGCACTACGCTTAGGCTGATTCAGTACATCCCTGTGGTCTTTGACAAGAATGTCTGTGGGCATGAAGAAAATATAATATGTTATTTTATAGATTCCTATTAACGACTTCCAGGAAATATTTGTTCATCAATAAACGCAGAGCTAATAGTTTGACACATCCATAAAATGATCTCTCAACATCCTTTGCATTTCAGACATCCATGAGGAGACACTAGATAAAGAAGTGGTATAGAACAAAAGCATCATTGAGGTTTCTGCGGTTTGCAGTAGAAACGACCTTTCTGATGACCACGACCAAAAGCATTTTAATTATATTAACAATGCATTTTTTTCAATTACAAGAAAAACATTCCAAATATGTGACCCATGGAGAAAAATATTTAAAAATTTCTCATGTAGCCTTTCTTCTACAACTCAGTTTAAAATCTAAGTCAAGGAGGCATCTTAACCAGGTAACCATGACTGAAAAATATACGAATATTGCTATAACCTTGATTAAGTCCCTTTGAGAGTTGCAAAGGTGTGAGAAATGAAAGCTGTTGGAGAGAAGTTGTTTTGAATGATGGTGTGATTTAACTCATTCCTATATAGCATTGCTATATTTGCATACAGTAAATCGGGACAAAGGAGGACTGTGGTATTGAGATTCCACTTGGGGAAAGTACCTGTCTTGCTCTGATGAATACTGACTTTCCAGGTGTCTGGATCTGTGATCGCCCGGGCTTTGGGAGGCATCATGGTGTCGGGTTGGAGAACGTGACCTTCGCGTTGGATGAATTTCATCTAAGCTCCTAAAATGTGCCACAAAACTTCATTTGACAAAGCATGTTGTTTTCCCCCAAAAAATCAACAGTGTGAGAGGAAACAGATACTGTAACTGGCTAGCACATGCATGGCCTGGTTAAAGGTGTTGCTATCATACCCAATCAAATGAAATAAGAGAATGTAGTATCATTTATGCCTGTATCTCATTTTAATGACATTATTTTATATCTATATAAAAGAACTATGATTTTCATCAACATAATTACAGCTCCAAAAGTATGTTCAAATTCAGATGAAATAGCACTTGGGCACATACCCACACCCACAGAGAAGGGGGGACTAGGACATACAAAGAGGGGGGAAAGGGATATCTTTCAGCACTTAAACTGCTTCAAAGAGATAATACCCAATCTCTTCAAAATATATTCACTTCTCCAAAAAAGCAATCACAAGTGGGGAGGGAGGGAGGGACCTCGGAGGGAAAATGGATGGGGATGGGGGAGTGAGGGGGAGAGGGGAACCTGATCTGGTATTGAGCTAGGGAAAAGGACTGGAGCCCTGAGGGCAAGCAGAATGAATGATAACAGGCAACCTCAGGAGACAGGAGGTTGGGGGGACCCTCCAGAATGCACCAGAGACCTGGGAGGTGAGACACTCTGAAGACTCAAAGGGAGGGACCTTAGATGAAATGCAGGGCAGCAGGGAGAGGGAAATTACAAAGCCCACCTCCAGCAGGAAGACAGGGCTTCAAATGAGGGAGGGGGCATCCCACAGTCATTACTATGACCCATGAGTTTCCCTGTCTGAAAGAATTACAGTGATGGAAATGGAGAGGAGCCCTAGGATCCAGTGCAAGGGGAGGTCCCAAAACCTGACACTATTACTGAGGCTATAGAGCACTCACTAAAAGGGACTTAGCATTACAGCACCCTGGAAGACCGAGATGAAAGAATCAGATGCAGATATTTGCACCCAACCAATGGACAGAAGCAGCTGATTCCTGCTATTGAATTAGGGAAAGCTGAATGAAACTGATGGCGACCCTGTAGGAAGAACGGCAGTCTCAATTAATTGGGACCTCTGAGATCTTTCAAACACTGGTCCATGAAACAGGCTGCAAACACCAGCTGATATGAGGCCCCCGATACACATACAGCAGAGGACAGCAGGGCCTGTGTTCATTCAGAGATGGTGCACCTAACCCTCAAGAGACTGGAGGCCCCAGGGAGTTTAGAGGTCAGGTGTTGAAGGGGGTAGGGACATCCACGGGGGAGGAGGACGTATGGGATGTGGAATAGATGGGTTGGCAGCATAGGGAATAAAATATGGGGTGTACAAAAATAAATTAATAAAAAAATTAAAAAATATTCCAGATATATATGTATATATGTATGTATGTGTCTGTATACACACACACACACACACACACACACACACACACACACATATTCTCCTTTCAGGAAATTGTTATGTTTAGTTTCTACTTGCCCAGCCCCACCCCACCGCCTTTGCCCTGGCCCAGGCCCGGCCCCTCTTCCGACCCCTTACATAGAGCTGCAGAGTTTTTTGAACCCCTGTTGGAAAAGCAAGGGCTCTGCTAACTAACAGCAAATGCCTTCTAACCACCATTCCATTGCAGCTACTGATCTGCCATAAAATCCACTGTGGTATTATTAAAGAAAGTACTGTCGCTTTAGGTTCACAAGCATTAAGCCTACTCCAGACCTACCTCTGTAATGGCACATTTGGTAAACGTGAACGAGGCCTTCCCTGATCATCGCCGCGATGAGGAGACACGGAACGTGAGCGGTGATGTGTAGTTCTTTGCTGCTCTGGCACTGTTAACGTGGTTGCTTTACTCTCTCTAGCACTAGCTCTATAACCCACTGACAAGAGCATAGGGATAAAATGTGTTAGTGCTTTGTACGACAGGAACAGAACACAGAAATGATGAAATTATATTAAAGCAGCAGCCATTGACCTGCTAAAGTTAGGTGCCATGCAATCCGTATAGCTTTATCTCCCGAAGCTTTACGTATATAGACAGAAAGTGTAAGATATAACATGCATCAAAACACGGTACAGTTAGACTCAAAGCTACCATGGAGATAGCAAACACTGACATGACAGTCTATGCCTCAGACATTGGGATGAGTTGGGGCACAATTTTAATATCAAGAATGGATGAGTTAGTGGCTTTTCAGCAACAGCAACCAAGCAGCGAGAGAATTATAGTTAAGACACAAGTCAGTGATTTGAAATCTGATGTTTCTTTTAATTTAATTAGTTTGAATTGTTCTGTCTTTTTGTGTGTGCATGTGCTGCTTACATGTGTGTGCGCATGCGCGCTGCGCATGCCCGCTTATGCAGCCTCTCTAGGCATGCTTATGTGTGTGCACGTAGAGGCCAGAGGTCATCCTTAAAGATCTTCCTCTATCGTGTTCCACAGTATGGAAAAAGGTCTCTCATGGATTCTGGAGATCATCTGTTCTGATTGGCTACCTGGCCAGTGAACTCCAGGGATCCTCCTGTCTCCACTTCCACATTAGGTTCACAAGCACGTGCCACCACAACTGTCTGGACTTGTGCTGCACACTTTACTGACTTTGTCTTTACTGCATTTCTAGATTTTTTTTCTAAAGGAGAAACCATTTAGCTGTGGACACATCCCATATTCATTTTAATGAACAAAGGAGAGTAGCTGATGTCTACTATTACACATACTGACTGTGACTTTTGCAAACAATAAACACAATTTTCAGAGGTAAGCAGGGCATGTGTGGAAATCCCGGTAATAATGAGGCAGAGAAATTAACACTGTGAAATCATCAAATCTATACAGAATATCTGAAGCTATCCCTCCTGTGGGTTGTTGAGGAAACAGTATTAAATGAATGTGGTTAACCAACTGCACAGAAACATCACCTGCAATGGTCCTGGAATAAAAAATGTGTGTGTCCTTTCTGATTATATATAGACCAAAAAAAGTCATCTAAAATGCATACTAAGTGCTCACAGTTTGAACGTGGTGTGTTTATGCTTTTGGTGATGCTCATAAACTTTTATCAGTGCAAGGAAAACAGACAACAGTGTGTTGTTAAGGAAAAGGAACTTCTATTTACAACTGCCTAAAAATCACATGAATCATGGAGACATTTCTCAGCTGGAAAACTGAAAACATGTTTTGTTTCATTTTGATTTATTTGCTTTTTTATTTCTTAATGAATTTAAAACTGTGTCATCAAACACCACTTGCAAAATCAAGTTGATAATTAGCCACCAGCTAGGCTAACGTGACTGTTCCATCTGTCAGTAAATTTAAGGCTGAGAGGATATCTTCAAGAGAAAACAATTGGACAGTATTCAGACGAAAAGAGCTTGCCTCCTTGAACAGCCTGAAATGACCCTAAAATAACAATATAACCTTTAATGGTATAACTTAAAAATATATATTTTCATTTATAGTCCTTTGTCAAACAATAGTGATTATACTTACTCTGAGAGTGTAGTGGAAAAAGCTTTTGTTGTCAACAAAAGAATTACTAATGAGTTAGCATGAATTGGATAGAGTTCATATTTTAAAGAGGGACAACTGTATCAATAACTGAACCCAAAGTTTAAATCATTTAAACTTTAAATACATCAATTGGGTAAAATAATTAAATCAATATTTAATTAAGAGTATGACAATCTCGAAATTTCAGTGATGATCAAGGTATGTAAATTGGGTCTTTATCGTTATTATAAAAACAAACAGTGATGTGTTTTAAAAGAAGATGTAATTTTCATTGAATTATTTGTATTCTGTAGCTTAAAATATTTATATTATATACTTAAATATTTGTGTGTTTGTTAAGAAAGGACTTTATGAAAAATAAGCATTATCCTAAAGCTTTATAAATCCTAAGTGCTTTTAGTAAATTTATCATAGGATTCATAAACAACTTGTGACTTTATATAGAGTATACTGAAAGCAATGTATACAATTTTAGTGAGTCAGTCACTACTATGTGCTGTGTATGCTGTAACAGTCAAAATTTTAAAATCTGACTTTATATTAGGCGATCATATGTCTATATCCATTTATATTAATAATTACCTATATCATTATTATTTATAGTTTCACTTAAATTATACTATAGTTGCATTTATTATATAGACATAAAATATGCACATTAATATTTACCTGTTATTCTGTTTATATATTTTAGATTATTTGATTTTCCAGATTTTAATCATTATTAAAATATGCAGGCTGCTTTAAGTCATGACTTGGAAGGGGCGGTTCTTTAACTTTCATCTAAATTTTTAAATTTTGTTCAATAATAAATTACAGATTTTATTCTCATTTCCAGAACTTACTGAGATGCTCCAAAACAGCCATTTGCCTGTGGGCTTCATTCTTCTTAAGCAGTTAAAACTAATTGGTTCATATAACCACAGGGATACAGAGTGTTCTACAACAACCAAGTCCCATACTTCCTCATCGCTGGTGTATTTAATAACTACCACGACATGTCAGCACTGGTTTTTGTATAATAAAGATAATATGTGTCATTCATAAACACTAGAATGACCAATATATGTAGTAGAAAATAAAGGTACGCTTACAATTCAGAGTTTCATAAGAGAGGCCCAAGCAATAGTCTCATGAGCAGTGAGCCCATATGCCATGCTGACTACTCAGAGAAAGAGAAGCTCACCACTTACATAAATGGTTTTAGCTGGCTATTCATTCATCCTCTAAAGCCTCATTAAAAAACTAAAAAGTTGGATACAACACGAGAAACACCCACAGTAGTAAATGTTAAGGCTGACAAATCCCAAAATTACTTGATTATTATCTTAGCAGCAACAGTCTCATTCCTATTGATTTGAATATGACAAAAATTTACATTCATAACCATTTTTTAGCAATTAATTTTCATTGAATTTTATAATTTTGAATTCTATACAAGATTTTGTTACAAATGTGTGTAACTAATATGGTCCTATAAAAATAAAAACAGCAAGTAGAAAATGGTATCCATCACTATACAGATTTCTTGTTCATTAGCCAAGCTAGCCCATATCACTGATTTAACCATATTTGTACTTTTTTGTACGTAAGTACTTTCTTTGAATGACAGATAACAAATATGTGATTTTTTTTATAAAAAAAATCTTCTGTATATTTTATCTTATTTTTCAATGAAGTTTATCCTTCCAAAATATCTGAACTCTCTCATAATGCTGATTTTAAAAATTTTAATAAAACCAATCTCCTTAAAATTGGAGCATTCTCTGCAATAAAGGCATTACATAAAGGAAGGGCTCACATGCCAATATTGCCCAACTGACTACCTTTAGTTAGTCAATTGACTACCTTTAATTAATCACATTTATATATTCTGGAATGTCTCTTCTTGACAATTGTTTCTTGATCTTATGTACTCCTCTGTCAACTCATGAAAAAATAATGTAAACCCAAACTTTCAAATGTCACAAAATGTTACCAACTTATACATAGACAAGACATGTACGCCAAAGAAATACTGACTCTCTTGAGAGCAGTGTCTTACTTCAAGACATATACACACAGTGGGTATAGCCAGTGAGCGCATCACAGAAGCACTGAAAGCTACAGCCATGCCACATGCAATTTTAAACCCTGCCATGCACCTTTCTCAGTATATTCCATGGAAGGCTATGGTATTTTGAGAAATGGGGGTAGGAGGAGGAAAATCATAGAGATACAGTATAAAACACAGGAGAATGTTACTGGATGTAGTAAGATTAACAGTATCCCTTCAAAACGACATCCACATTTTCACTAATGCTCAGAGCACCGTGAAGTAGTGTTAATTTTTTTGTTTAACCTAACTTAGGCATATGTCTAAGGAAGAACCTGACTGAAACAAGTAACAAGGGGCACGAATTCAGAGATGCAGGTCCATTTTAGACATTAACAATTTATAACACTAGTCACCATGGAATAACATAACGCTGATGTTTCTGCACTAAGGACCTCCAGTTTAGTGTCCAGACGGAGCCGGAGGTGGGCAGCGGAAACAAGCAGACACAGTGGGTGGAGCCATGCCTTTCACCACGCACCTGGAGGCACAACGCCAATACCATCATCAACCTCATAATCTGAGATGTCACTATCACTGATTCGCTGAGATCCTGCACAACAGTAAGGCAAACAGATACCTCTGTGTGTCTACTTGATTTACGACATGCAAAGGACATAGTTGAACAAAAATAATTTACAGTAAGCATAGGTCTGGTTTCTCTAGAAATGTGTGTGTTTCAAAAAATAATCCATTTTTTAACAGAACTTCCTCCAATATATAATTACACTGAAGGACATTGATGGAATAAAATTTTACTTTATATCCTTCCTCGATTGACTTATATATCCTTCTTCATTTTAAATGCTACTCCGAAAGCAGGTAGTAAAGTACCTGCGATTCATCTCTTATGGAAGAGGATATGTTCAAAGACCAACCATGGCATCCATTTGGCATGCTCAGGAGGCTTAAAAAGCATTCAAGTCCATCATTAAAATACATGGTTAATAGCCATAATACTTGTGAATATTAATTTTGAGGATGTTAGCAACCTGGGACACACCATATGATATTCAATGAAAAGGAAAAAAAATTGAATCCAGATTATCAAAGCAATGCTTCTATGTTTCATCAATTGGATCATATATTTACTGATACCTCAAAAGTTATTACAGAGGAAAGAAATGTCCTAATATTCATATGAATAGTAATAAACTCATAATGTCATGGTTTAAAATACACATTTCTCACCAAAAAGATTAAAACCGGTAAAAATGGTAAAGCGGCCATATATACAGTAGCCCTTCAGTAAGGAGTGAAATCCTTCCGCCAGTCAGCCCACTGATAGCTCAAGCCCTGGGTAAAGGATGTCACTGGGAGAATATTAACATTCGTCTCTTACTCTTCTGTACCACATATATTATTTTACTGTGAGACATTTAAAAAGTTTAGTTTGGCTGAATCACTTTTTATAGAGATGAACAATTATTCCACTAGTTGGCTCTACCATAGAAAGCAACTGAAGATACATTTTCAGCACCGTCTCCTGGCAGAACCAGGCCCCATGATTGCTCTCTGCTAACTGAATTGTAAGGAACCTACTTTGTAGCTTCTTGCTGGAGCTTTCTCCGTGGATGTGACGCCTGGGCATGAAGGGCGATGGCTGAGGCAGAGGTAGTGAAGATTCATCGTGTGTCTGGAGTTTGTACCAGTGGGGCTCATCGTCTAAAAGTGCTGTTTCCAGCTCTATGAGGATCTGAAACGGTACGTCTCAAATGAAACAACAGGAAAGCACCCAGGACCAACAGGCACGCCAACAGCTGCAACAAACACGCCACTCAACACTTTATACATCACCTCTCCGAGGAATTCACTCTCCTCGTCCTGTACCCTCGGCTGGTCCCACACCGTAATTTCTAACATTCGCTCTCGAAAATCTCTACGATGTACGTGGGAGTAGACAAATGTTTGATTCCATTTTGGCTCTAGAAGCTTCTTTACCGTTTTGGTTCTTCGTTTACTTTTGTCGCTGAAAGGTAAAAATGCGTCGTCCTCCATGAGCAACGGAGACACGGTGGACATTCAGTCACTGTCTCTAGCCTTTGTCCAACCCTTCCTTGAATTAAACTGACAACTTTATAAAGTATACACACACACACACACACACACACACACACACACACACACACACACACACACACACACACGCTGGATTCTCTTTACTATCTCTTTCCCCTTTCATCTCATCCCATTCCCTTCAAACCCTCCCACCCGACTCCCTCCAGGTCCTTTCTTGAGATTCATGACTTTTTATGATTTGATGTCATTGCTTAGCTGCAGCTGTCTTGTGCCCGCTGACAGGGCTCCTAGCGGACAAACAGGAGAAGGGGAAAGCGCCCAGGAGATCTGCTGCAAATAGCTTAGACATGAGGAGCGTCCTGGAACTGCTCCCCATCCAGAACTCCTCCCAATCCATGCTTGACTGCTGAAGGACCTCAGGCCCATGAGCTGTGTGTGTGTGTGTGTGTGTGAGTGTGTGCTGTGTATATGTGGTATGTGGTATGTGTGTGTGTGCTGTGTGTGGTGTGTGTGTGTTGTATGTGTTGTGTGTGGTGTGTGCTGTGTTGTATGTATAGTATGTGTGTATAATATGTGTGTATAGTGCATGTGTATATGTTGTATGTGTTTTGGGTGTGTGTATATGTATACATATGCCCCATTAGGTGTGTGTGTGTGTGTGTGTTGTGTGGTATATATATATATATATATATATATATATATATATATATATGTGTGTGTGTGTGTGTTGGGTGTGTTGGGTGTATGTTGTATGCATGTTGTGTGTATGTGTGTGCTGTGTGAGTGTGTTGTGTGTTTATTGTATGTGTGTGTGTTGTGTATATGTGCTATGTGTATATGTGTGTTGTATGTGTTGTGTATATGTGCTGTGTGTATATGTGTGTGTTGTATGTGTTGTGCGTGTGTTCTATGTGTTGTGTATATGTGCTGTGTGTATATGTGTGTGTTGTATGTGTTGTGCATGTGTTCTATGTGTTGTGTGTGCTGTGTGTCTGTGTGTGTGCTGTGTTGTATGTATAGTGTGTGTGTATAGTATGTGTGTATAGTGCATGTTTATATGTTGTATGTGTTTTAGGTGTGTGTATATGTATACATATGCCCCATTAGGTGTGTATGTATGTGTGTGTGTGTGTGTTGTGTGGTATATATATGTGTGTTGTGTGTTGGGTATATGTTGTATGCATGTTGTGTGTATGTGTGTGCTGTGTGAGTGTGTTGTGTGTGTATTGTATGTGTTGTGTGTGTATTGTATGTGTTGTGTGAGTGTGTGCTGTGTGTGGTGTGTGTCTATGTAAGTGATGTGTATATTTGTGGTGTGTATGTGTGGCATGTGGTATGTTGTATGTGTATAGTGTGTGTATAATATGTGTATATAATGCATGTGTATATGTTGTGGTTTGGGTGTGTGTATATGTTGTACTGTGTTGTATGTATGCTGTGTATATGTATGTTGTCTGTGTTCTGTGTGTGCTATGTATGTGTGTGTGGTATGTGTGGTGTGTATTTGTGTGAAGTGTATATGTTGTATGTCTGTGTTTATGTTGTCTGTGTTTTGTGTATGTGTGGTGTATGTTTGTGTGCTGTGTGTGTATGTTGTGTGTGTGGTATATGTGCTGTGTGTGTGAGTTGTATTTATATTGTGTGCTGTGTGTGTTGTATGTGGTGTGTATGTATGTGTATGTGTATATGTGTGCAGTGTGTTTTGTGTGTGTGGTATGTATGCTTTGTGTGTGTGGTATGTGTAGTGTATGTGAGTTGTGTGTATATTGTGTGCTGTGTGTGTGGTGTGTTTTGTGTGTGTGGTGTATGTGTGTGTGTGTGTGTGTGTGTGTGTGTGTGTACATGCATGCATGCAGCTTCAGTGTATGCAAACTCTTGCAGGGTGGAGTTCTTGATCATAAATGTTTCATCCTGTCAAGAAGTTGAAGATGCACAGCAGGTCTACCATTATTATCTTTCACATTCCCCCCACTTCCTTCTTCTACAATGTCCCATGAGCCTCAGAGGCGCCTGTCTATAAATGTCTTCTACACGATTGGAAGACTAAGCTGTCACTTATCAACAATGCCTTGAAGGGAGGCTCAAACCCAGAGCCTCATACAAGCTAGGTGTGTGCTTTAGCATGGAGCTACATCTCTAGATTTCCTTTTACGATTTTTATATTATAACATCATAATCTAAATTCTGTCCATGGGCATGAATAATAATGCCACCTAATATTACTGATTTCAATTACAAATGCAAGCAATGGTCTTGACATGTACATAGAAAAGTACATTTTAATGAAGTGGATCAACTAATTGATATATTTAAAAATACCATTTTGCTTTCAAGTAAAAGGTATAGGACAATGTTTTATGGAATAATGCAGTTTGGTACCCTAAATATTTATTGTATTTAGAAAATATGTCCCAGAAAGGAAAAATGGTTTTCCATTAATAAAGATGCTAGTCAACTTTTCAAAATTCATTTATTACCTTCTATCTGGAAGAAAATACATTTTTACATAGGGATTTCTGGGACGCCCGTCTACTCTAGAGGGTAGATCTGTTGCTTGTAGAACATTTACAATCAGCTGATGCCCCACTTTATCATACCACAGCTTCACCTAGAAGTGAAGAAAAGTCTGTGTTATTTATCAAAGGCAGGAGATAATATAATTTTTAAATAAAACATTAGAATTCTATTTAAAGGATGATATTTTTACTTGATGTATAAGGGAATTACAGTGATTTGGAAGCATAATCATTAAGAAGTTAACTTTTGTCTTATTAAGCATTTTATGTCTAACTCATAATGGGCAAACCTGCAATATTATATCTGAAGGTATGGAAATCCAACGAAGCTTGTTCTTTTAATCCTGGGAAAATTAAAATCTTCCTGGTGCTTTGGGTATTTTTTGTCTGTTTGTTTGTTTAAATATCAAAGACAAGCTAGGCGATCATCTAGGATAAAGCTAAGTTGGTGATCATCAATGACTGTATCTTAAGATCCTTAGAAGTACTTTCCATGCCAGGCTGTGGTGGCACACACATTTAATCCCGGCACTTGAGAGACAGAGGCTGACAAATCTCTGAGACCAAGGCCATCCTGGTGTGCAGAGTGAGTTCCGGGACAGCCAGCATACACAGAGAAACCCTGTCACGAAAAAACCAAAACCAACAAACAACAGATCCAAAACTAACACACAAGAAAAATGCCAAACAAGACGAAAGAAGAGTTTTCTACAGAGCAAGAAGAGTGAGCTGAGGGGTGCGGAAGGCGGAAAATGAAATAAAGTCGGTGTGATCATACCGTAATCTCAAAAATAAAAATAAAATAAAAAAATAAAGTGTGTTAAGTGATACGAGCAGCCAAAGTAAGAGTTGGTTAAGATCGAAGGGAGAGGTCAGGGAAGACATTTACTACAGGTCCACTCTGCACCAGGAACGATTTGTTGTTTCCTGACATTTTTCTCATCTAAATTTTCCTGAATACATTTTCATAAGCTAGTAACTATGAGAGAAAGGACAACAAAGGTGAGGCTAAACACATACATGACGCTGCAGACAACATCAAGGCTGAGTGAGATTCTGAATGATGAAGTCTTCATGCTAGCGCCAAATAGAGAAATACATGGTCACCTCAAACTAGATTGGAGCACAAAAAAGCAGAGTCTGAGCTGTCAGCTAGAACAAGACACTAAGCTCTCATCAATTTTCTCCTTGAAATTAGAAATTACTTTTAATTCTGATTAATAAATTTAAATTGAAATGCTTAGTGGGGATATGAGAGAATGTATTATAGACTCCAAATAATAAGATGAGCTAAAATAGATGAACCTGTTCCATCAAAGTAAGGAAGAGCATAAGAATTTGGAGATGCGTGAATCCATCACTCTGGTTTTCTTCTTATCCAACTACACCAGGCTTCGATCCATTGTAATGGTAGAGGTGAAGAACCAGAGGTAAGCCCAAGAAATCAGTAAATATCCAGGCAACAAAGCAGTTTACATTATTTACTGCATTACAAAGAGGATTTAAAAACACATCAAAATAATAGCTTGTACTGGCTGGTTTCATATGTCAACTTGACACATTCTGCAGTTATCACAGAGAAAGAAGCCTCCCTTGAGAAAATGCCTCCATGAGATCCAGCTGTAAGGCATTTTCTCAATTAGTGATCAAGGGGGGAGGGCCCCTTGTGGGTGGTGCCACCTTTGGGCTGGTGATCTTGGGTTCTATAAGAAAGCAAGCTGAGCAAGCCAGGGGAAGCAAGCCAGTAAGAAACATCCCTTCATGGCCTCTGCATCAGCTCCTGCTTCCTGACCTGCTTGAGTTCCAGTCCTGACTTCCTTTAGTGATGAACAGCAGTGTGGAAGTGTAAGCTGAATAAACCCTTTCCTCCCCAACTTGCTTCTTGGTCATGATGTTTGTGCAGGAATAGAAACCTTGACTAAGACAGTTAGCATAAAATTATTTCCTTTGACTTATCAGTCAAAAGAGAGCTTCAAGATTGACCACAGAAATCCACATACCACCAAATAATAAAAAGTCAACTATTCATAGGAGAATTTGAAGCCAGACTTTTTTCAGTTATTAATACAAATATGCCACTTTCTGATTTTAGTCTATAAGTGATTTTCAAGAGTGGGCCAGTTTATTTCTCCATGGTTTCCCAGGTTAGAGTGTAAGCCCACAGGAAGTACGTGGGTAGCTTCGTTTGAATAGTATCTGTATTCCCTTTTCAAAAATAAATGTGTTAAGAAGTTAATGGAATTTTTTAAATTGAAGTTTCTTAGTTCCAGGTTCATAATATGGCTAAGAAAATTGAGTACGGCTTTCTATGAATGTATGTGAACCCTGAAAATAGATGAAAAAACATGGATATTTTTTCCAAATGCTACCATTCACCAGTCAATAGTCTAAAAGGCTAGCAGGTGATAGTCCAGAGATGGTTCAGCATAGAACTACAATGAATGAGCCCTTGGAGGCAAGGCCCAGAGGACAAGTCTCAGGATTTGATTCCTGCTCTTGATAAGCCTTTCCTGTCCTTGCTAAATTACTCTAACATTTCCTGGGACTTAACCCACTCTTTTGGCCAGAGTTTCTGCAGATCAACAAAGATGTACTGTCTTGTTGTGATACGATACGGACAATTAGACAATTTCTTAATTCCTAATAATGATGCCACAAGAATTGCTAAAATTCTTGCTAGTAATTGCTAGTAATTATTAAGCCCTTTATATTAAGGACTGCAATTTTTAATTTATTTTTATTAGATATATTCTTTATTTACATTTCAAATGATTTCCCCTTTCCTGGTTTCCCCTTCTATGAAAGTCCCATAAGCCCTCTTCCCTCCCCCTGTTCCCCAATCAACCCCCTCCTGCTTCCCTGTCCTGGTCGCCCTACACTGCTGCATTGAGCCTTTTGAGCACTCTGTGATATGAAACCTGCAATTTGTACTCTGCAGTTTTTCCCGTGTCACAGGATAACTGCACTAAATTTATAATGTAGGAATACAATCCTTTAGGCCATAAAATCATGAACTGAAGGTCATAAAAGAAAAAGGATGACGTATTGTAGGTACAATCACAAGAAGATAAAACATAGATTGCAATTACCTACAAAACTTCAATGTTAACTTAGACATAAGAATTATAGTTTTAGATTCTCAATGAGCCTGTGGAGCTAGTGACAGATAATGAATATCTAGCTAAATGACTAGTCCTAATGGAAACATATGTGACCATCTCTGCTGTAAATGCCTTACACAATTTATGATTTCAATTTATGTTTAAACTTTTGATATTTGGATGAGTACCATGTAATCATGTGTCCTGGGAAAATACTAAAACTGGGAATGATGGCATGAAGAGGAAGAAAGGAAGAACTGAATTAGAAGAATTCAGAATGGCAGGAGAGAGCAGAATTAGGGAGGCAGAAGGAGAGTAAAATTGAAGCATCACAGAGATGAGGGGGAGCTGCAGAGAGAGCAGAAAGCACCAGGTAGGCTTCTCCTACACGGAGACAGGATTTTAAAATTCATTTAGCAGTAGACAGGTACAAGTTTTTTCTTTCTCTATGCAGTAAAGGTTGAAGGTTATTTTTCATCCAGAGTGAGTGAGTTCTTTCTGTGCTGGTGCTTGCTCAGTGAATCCAACTTGTGGAGGCTTTTGCGCTTTCCAAAATATATTTTATATGTAAGTAGAGACGTGTAGATGCATATGTGTAAGTGTGTGAGCATGAGATAAGTAGCTTAGACGGTGTGTATGTGTGCATGAATGTGCATATGAATGTATGTGTGGTTATGCATATTTGCTTGTGTCAAAGTTTTTCCTTTTGGTAGGGTGACTCTCTTCTTCTAGTTCAATAAAAGTTGTATTGCTCCAAGACTCCCTCTTGCCTAGTCAGTGAGAGGCAGGACTTGAGGGCAAGAGAGAAAGAATCCCTACCAATTAATCCTTTTCTTCTTCCCCCTGCTGTTAAACAACAGGTGTTAACTTCCCCAGAAGCCTGCAGCTTCTGGCTTCAGAATCACTTAGAGTTAAGACAGAGAATAACCAAGCATAGACAGGGAAAGTAACACTTTTTGTTTGTTTGTTTGTTTTCGTTTCCCCCTATTAATCAAGCACAGAGATTTATAAAGTAAATAATATAAAGAGTTAAGTTCCCTCAGTGTTTAATGAAGCGCAGAACTTTACTAAAGGGTTAAGATTTTAGCAGAGAGCAATAAGAATGGAGACCCCAGCACTCCATGAAGCACAGGACAGTAATGAAGAGTTAGGCTTTTGGCACAGGGCAGTAAGATAGAGTTCAGGAGTAAAATAAAGCATAGAGATTTACAGAGAAAGGAAGCCAGTGGTGATCAGCCCCAGAGAGCAAGAGAGCATTAAGTCTCCAGAAACCAACAGTTTCAACATCCAGCCCAGTTAGAAAGCTAAAAGACCCCTGTCTGTAAGACATCTGTGCCCACTTCAGCTCCTCCCATTAAGGTCAGGCAGAGGCAACATTCAATCACTACTTCTACATAAATATATGTGAGTGAAAGGAAACCTGAAGAAATCATCACACAGTGATGAAGTCGGTGATAGTGTCAAATGACTATCTGCTCACTGGAGGCCCCAGAAAGCCAGGTGATATATAATGATGCAGAGAACAATCCCAATCTCATTCACTGCGTATATATAACACATACTGAGAGTTGCCCGGGTAAGACTTGCGGGGCGTCTTTCAGAGCTCCAGGGCTGGTTGGAGAAATAACAGAAATGGAAGGTCTTTCCATCTTCTGAGATTCAAAGGAACTTGAACCTAAAGTGGGAGTAAAAGACGAACATTTGTTAGTGTGAGAAATAAATTCTTGAATTAAATGGTAAATGTACCTGTAATTGGTATGAAACCATAGCTAGCATTGTTTCATGAGTGTCTTTAGACACTTTTCATGAGTGTCTTTAGAACATCTTGGGGTTTGGTCATATTTAGATTATTTAAGTGATACAATGATACTGTATTCATTTGCTTCAACATGAAAGATATGACCATATTTTGAAGGGCATCATTCTGTATTGCCTCTCTCCTAAATCCTATCAATAGACAAGCTTTCTGATTGGTAACAAGGAAAATGGTACCTTCTGTGGTAGTTGTTGTGGCTAATAGGTATTTGCTATGCAGTGACTACAGTAACAAATTAATATGACTGGGTTTGGAGCAAAATGTATGAGTTTCCTTTAAATGCAGATGTCATAATTCTTTTATTATAGGACTATACCTCTTACATTTTATCTTACAAATAAATCTCTTCATCTTCTGAGAATAGTGTTTCTCATTAACTTACTACAGTAATTTGCTTCTTTCAGATAAGGGAGTCTATTGCTCTGTCCCAAGGCACATGCAGAAAAGTAGAGTGTTATGAAATGCAGTCGCCCTGTCAAGTTCTTGACTACACATTCACTCAAACCTGGTGCTTTGAGTGCTAAATACTGTGCTTTGTTGCACAATACTGTGGGATCACATGAAGGTATGTTACCCACACGGTTCTTTCCTACACTGTGAACAGAAGTTATGTCAGCCAAGACTGACTGACTGGCTTATGAGAAGGGCAGTGATGTAGAGATTGGAATGTCAGAGGTTCAGGTCCTTATTTGGTCTCTCTTTAACCCCCAGAGCAGCCATTCCTTGCCCACTTCTATGATAGAACTAGACTGACAGGAGAAAAAGAAGACCTTTGGAATCTAGTTTCAACCAACCCAACATACGAAGTATGTCGTCACATAGCATCTTGAGCCTGTAGATTAGCTTCCTATTGTAACCACCTTTATGTATGTATATCTACCAGTATATTCTAAATATGCCTTGATTTGTTACTTTCTTTGTTCTATAAAACTATACAATGTCAGGAAACTGCTTCCATGTTGCAACATGGAATTACGTAAATATAAACTGCTTTCTTACTCCATGTTCATTCAAGATCAAAAATCAACTGTT
This sequence comes from Apodemus sylvaticus, assembly GCF_947179515.1. Lineage (NCBI taxonomy): Eukaryota > Metazoa > Chordata > Mammalia > Rodentia > Muridae > Apodemus > Apodemus sylvaticus. The sequence continues at coordinate 91,933,470 of NC_067480.1, forward strand.
TCCTATTTCCTTTGATAAGAGAGCTGTGTGTTTCGTTTCAACAACTCCAAATTGAAGTTTAAGTTAAGACACATGCAGCATTTTGTCCCCTTTTAACTATATGAGATAAAGCTATAAGATATAATGTCTCTTTCATCAGGTTTCTTTACCCTAGACCCACTAACATTTTAGGTCTTAAAACACTGTTGCTTTTTTTTTGCGTTTCTTCTTTATCGGCTTCTATCTCTTGACCCTTATTCTCCTGAATTTCTTTAAGTGATTTTTGTGTTTCCATTAAATGGGTTTCTAGCTTATTCATGTTCCCCTGTATTTCTTTAAGAGATTCATTTATGTCCTTTTTGTGTTCTTCTAGCAGCATCATGACAAGTGATTTTAAATCCAGATCTTGCTTTTCTGGTGTGTTGGCGTAATCAGGACTTGCTGATGTTAGAGAGTTTGGTTCAGACGCTGCCATATTGCCTAGATTTCTGTTAGTAGTGTTCCTGCGTTTGCCCTTTGCCATCTTGTTCTCTGGCATTAGTCAGTCTTGTCTCTGGCTGGTGTTTGAGCCTCCTGTGAGGCTCTAGGGCTATTTCTGCAACACTGGATGGCTGGGTTTCCCCTGTCACAGATTGCTGATGTGATGTCCTCCTCTTGGGTGCCCTTGGAGCCCTAGTGTGCCTTGCCCCAGATTGTCTCTGTAAACCAGGTGGTGCCCGTTTGCTCCTTCAGGGAGTGCTGATGGTGTATGCTGTGGGACCTTTTCTGAGTGATGATCACCAGAACAGGGAAGTGGGAAGGGGTGTGTGAAAGAACAGGGGGAGGGAAGGGAGTGTATGTGACTTTTGGGGAGTGGGGGGCCAGAAAAGGGGAAATCATTTGAAATGTAAATAAAAAGTATATCGAGAAAAAAAAACACTGTTGCTTGTAATAAGGCTGACCTAGAAAAATAAGACAATTATCAATGTTATCAAGTCTATTATTATTTATGGAACTCTCCCCACTTATCTCTTGGTCATCAGAAAGCTCAAAACAAAATCAGGGCCAAGCTCCAGATGCTATGGGAACAAGGTAGAAAAGGCTTTGTGTGGCAACTTGGTCTCTGGTCCCTTCTTCGACACGCTCATGGTTTTCTCCCTTTCTCATCCCTGACCTTATCAGCAACCTAATTTCATAGTCATATAAGATGAATTCTGCATTAATACCTACAGAACCAAACCCCAATTCTAACTGAATGCCAATCATCTCTAGGCTGTGAACCAAATGTCCTTACCTACAAGTGCTGCTATACACCATATGATTTCGCCTCATCCTGAGTGGCTATACTAATAAAACAGACACTTCCTTCACCACTGTACCCTAACAACTGTGCAGCACATCCATATAAGTGAGCTGTACTACACCCGTGACTTCTAATATCACGCGGGTCACTATTATGTGATGCATGTCAATTATTTATTAATGTGTCTAGGCTGTTCCTAAGACTGTGCTGCTATCCAATCAAACTGGAGAGTCAAGCATTACAAGATTTCATTTTGTTGTTATTGTTGCTTGGCTTTCTTGGGACAGATTCTTGCCATGTAGCATGGGCTAATCTTGAACTTGAGATCTCCTGCATCTACCTTCCAAGATATTATAAACCCGTGTCCTAACACCCATTTTTTGTTGTGTACAGTGAACAGATTTATTACTAATAAAAATGCAATGACAGAAGCAGTCCTCACTTTGGTTTTCCTTCTTCTTGAGCTTCATTTGGTCTGTGAATTATATCTTGGGTATTCCAAGCTTCTGGGCTAATATTCACTTATCAGTGAATGCATACCATGTGTATTCTTTTGTGATTGAGTTACCTCACTCAAGATATTTTCTAGTTCCACCCTTTTGCCTAAGGGGAACAAAATACCCATGGGAGGAGATACAAGACAAAATATGGAGCAGAGATTAAAGGAAAGGCCAGCCAGGGAATGTCCCACCTGGGGATCCATCCCATATACCAAACCCAGACACTATTATGGAAGCCAACAAGTGTTTGTTGACAGGAGCCTGATATAGCTGTCTTCTGAGAGGCTCTGCCAGTGCCTGACAAATACAAAGGCAGATGCTCTCAGCCAACCATTGAACTGAGCACAGGGTCCCCAGTGGAGGAGCTAGAGAAAGGACCCAAAGAACTGAAGGGGTTTGCAGCCCCATAGGAAGAACAATATGAGCCACCCAGTACCCCCCAGAGCTCCCAGGGACTAAACCACCAACCAAAGAGTATACATGAGTGACCCATGACTACAGCCACATATGTACCAGAGAATGGCCTTATCAGACATCAATGAGAGGAAAGACCCTTGGTCCTGGGAAGGCTTTTGTTATGTGGGCTTTGATTCTCCAGAGGTATCACCTTGCCTTCTGTCTCTGCTACTAGGTTCTGAAATCTCCTTGATGTTCCTATCATGCTAAGAGACTCCTGCTGTCTCTTCATGGAGCTAATAACATTTCTAATAAAGTCTTACTCTCCAAGAATCTGTCTCAGTTTCTCTGTCCTAAATATAACACTCCCAAATATAAAAGCTGAGCTTTGAGAAGGTCTTCACGTTATAATAAAGGAGGGCACGGAAAGAAAGATCTTTGTATGGCCACAAAAAAGAAAATGGGCAAAAGAAGAAAACTGTTGGTAAAGAAGAATCTTTGCGTTACCTGCAAAACTTGGTATTAGTGAAGACAGTCATATTAATTCATTTACAACAAATGGCTTAGGAAAACGATGAATCTTACTTTGTAATTTAGTTTAATATATTTTTAATAACAAGGAAATGCTATACTCACTGGACTCCAGGGGAGGATGGGAACTCTCAGGGATCCTGGGGATATCACTAAAAGAAACAGATACAGTGAAAATCCCTTTAGGCACTTTACCCTACTTGAAGCAATCACCGCCCATTTTATCTCAGTGCTGTGAAAAAGTCCTTTTGGGTCTTAATGGATGTAGGAATGAAGGAGAGTTACTATTTAGGTAACTACTAATGTGCATGAATATGAAACACCACATAAAAGAAAACTGCAATAAAAACAAAGTTTTTATATATTTAATAGCAAAACTCTTTAACATGGCAACAATCAGATTAATATTGTGGATAAAATCACCACAATATTTTCACTACCAAAACAGCAGGTTTTGGAAATTAAAAACAAACAATGTTAAAGGTAATAGTTTATTTCAGTTCTAGGAAATTAAAATGACACAAATTTTACAAATCAGTAATATGCTTTACAAACACATCTGAAAGAGTTTACTGAGCAAAACAAATGGAAATATCTCTTCATAATAAAATGAAACGGTGGATATCATGGGCTAAGTTAAGAAAATTAAAAGGATGAATTGCTTTGGGAATTAACAATGGTTCAAGCTTGCAACAAAAAAGCGAAACATTTCATGTATGTGCATGTAATATATACATGGCACATAAAATAAATATGCAAATATATGCACTTCATAGAGATTCGGAGCTCTCTCCTGGAATTTGCTGAATACATAGCTATCGCACTCCACGAGTAAAGTGAGTTGGGAGAACACCCATTCCTGCCACGCTTACAAATTACTCCGAAAAACATATATAAGATCACTTCAGCTTAATCTATTATCCACTGAGACCTTAATATCCAATAAGGATTCTGGGCCATCTTAGATTGTGTACTATTCTGTATAAGACTACATTGCCTCTCCTTTTTCAAAATAATTTTAGTAGCAATTTAAGAAGGTTAATAAGATTCAAGTATTAACAGGACACATTAAAGCAGACTGGAGTGAGTATCAAGAGAATTATCAGCATATCAGTTACTTATTTTAATCACTTACCTTGCAACCTAAATTCACTTGGATTTTTTTTTTTTACTCTCATTTCTCTTTTTATACTTTGATGCCTCATCATTACTTTTTGTGCAAACTGATTTTATAATTAGCCATATTTAAATTTTTTTTACAAATGATAAAGCCTCATTCTGCATATTTTATAAAATATATTGTATCATATTGTAACATAATTATCAATTTATATAATTTCCATGGAATTATAATTGAGATTACTTTTCCATTCCTGAAATATAACTACTTTTTTCACAATAGCAATTTCCTCTCCATTCACCTGAGCAAATGGAAACGAGTTATTTTAAAAATTAGGATGCTGACAATTTTAGATCATAAAAGCTTTTGGATATCTCACACAGCAAATTCTTACACAGTCAGCTAAAATCTCAGAATGTGAAACTCTGAAATATTTTATGTGCTACTGATAGGAGGGCCAAGAGAAGTTGTTTTTAAAATTCTAAAATAGTACCAGCTAACCTGGACGCCTGGGCTGGTCTTTGGCCCAGGCACATATGTAGCAGAGGACTGCCCTGTCTGGGCTCAGGGGGAGAGCATGTGCCTAATCCTGTAGAGATCTGATGCTCCAGGGAAGGGGGGATGCTGGGGGGGGTGAGGTGGGGGGTGAAGAACTCAGGGAGGGGCCCCAGGAACGGGGGCAACATTTAGAATGTAAAAATATAAATTAATTTAATAAAAAAAATCTAAAATCATTTTGGGTCACCATTTAACATTAATTGTTTCTGCAAGACCTCCTTGCATGCAGTTCCTTCTTTTATTACAAGTCTTCTTAGCTATTTCTACTCACAAGTCTTGTGATCAATAGTTTCAATAGTGATCAGAATCATAAATATCAGAGAGGTTGTATCTGGAACTTCCCCAAACCTCTGAAAACAGATTGTGCTTTCAATCTGTATTAATCAAGGATTATGAGTTATATCTACAATGATTCCTAAAATCATGTCAATAAATTAAACATTAACATTAAACATTATTATTGAAATTATAATTAGAATTATTCTAATAATGTATATGACAGCTTTGATGCTCATTCAAACATAATATTAAAAGTCATATCCCTCTGGATTCCATACTCCCTGATGGACCAGAGTGTGGATATGCAGATGATTATTTGATATGTATACAAACAACAGTAATATTGCTGCTAATCCAGTCTACTTTAATTGTCTGTTGTTCTCTTAATTTACAATAAATCACTATTTTACCTGAGCATTCTAAATGCACTGTGTATCTCCACAGTTCCCGGAGATCTGTGCAGGGCTTACGTATAAATTTTATTTTTATTCTTTTAATTTTTCCCAATTTACTTACCTCTTTTCAATCTCATATGTACCTCTGCACTAAAACATATAGCAGGTAAAACTAGCATAAATTATGGTGTTATTTTAAAAGTCTATGTGGAAATATATAATACTTTTGGGCATGCCTCCAGTATTTATTCTTTGTTTCCACTTAAAATTGGTGATAAGCTTGACTTTATTTTAGAATTTTATATATTAATATTCTGTGAATATGATCATACATTTTCATTCCATCAGTATTAGGATGATTATGTTTTCCTGTATGTTTTACATTGATAAAAACTCATGGAAACAATGAAATTTAAAGTTATGAGTTTTTCAACATAAGTGTTTCAAATCAGAGCTCTGTAATACCTTGGCAAATATAAATATAATTTGCATAATTGATATGAGAGACACAAAAATTACATGCCAAGAAGAAACTCAAAAAGTGAGCTCACTATAATGACAGAGATGTAAATTCGTACTAAAATTTATAGAATGTTAAATGAATTTTCAGCCTGGAATTTTTGAGTTTGCTGGAAAAAGCTAACATTATGGAGACCTCTAAACAGATAGAAATATTCTACTGTCTTAGATTACTGAATCGTGATTAAGCTGGTTTCAGAAATGCCATGTATTATAGTGATTTAGACATCCAAATATTCAATATCCTATGCTTGCTTTTAAATAAAAGCTGAAACCACTCTTTCATAATTATATGCAAAAATATTTCCTCCTTTATAAAATAAAAATTTATTGGAGATGTATATTATTTAAATATCACAAGAAGAATTGGCTAGTTACTCCCTTAAAGGAAATAACACTGATTATACTACAAGTAACAAAAAATACCAGTAATCATTGAAGGAAAATACTTTGTTATATTTCACTTGTGAAAACTATGTATCAATATTTTTATACTTGTCTATTGTGGACCTTCTAACATAACAGGGGAAAAATTGGTATTCTAATTTTAAAAGTTAAGAAGAATTTATCATCTATTATATATGCCCATAAAAGATTTTAAAAGCTATCCATGTTAACAGGTACTGAATAAATGTATAAACTTCCTTGTAAAACCCTGCTAATACATGTAATTTACTAAACTTAAGAAGTAAGTTTTTTTAGCCTTACCCAATAGGCCTTGAAACAATAATTTCAACTTGAGGTTCTGATTTTGATTCTAAAATAATGTTGTAAACTTCTTCGTTTGTTGCTCCAGGCAGGGGTTTACCATTCCACTCTAGAACTTCATCCCCTTGAATTTAAAAAAAAGGGTATTTTTTTACCTTATATATTCTCTTTACTTTTCTTATCTTTTCTCTTTTTTTAAACAAAAAATGCAAACCATATACCAATAATTTAATACTCAAGGCTTGTCAGATAATGTCAGCTAATCAGTTCTTCTAACCACCTTTATTTTTTTTTCCTTTGGTTTTCTTCCCCCAAATAATACTGGTCACTGAGAATAGTCCAATACAAACTGCCTTTATCTTTTTAGACATACCAGAAATAATATGAAAGTAATCTCATGCTATGGAATGGAAATTAGCACAGCCTGTTTGAAAACATTGAAACCAATGGTTAGCAGCATGCCCTGTAGTAATATAAGAAATGTAGGCGGCTCTGCATGTGGCGGGTTCTTATTAAATGAGCGAAAGGTCTGATTTAGCAACAAACATTTTCTGACATGATGACTTCACCTCTAAGTCAGGCTCCACTGTCTTCACATGATGCACAACAGAGTAAGAAGGCATGGAAGGGTTTGAATTCATATCCATAGAAAAGGTAACATAGGTAGCCATGGCAGTTACGAAGCAAGCAGATGTAAAAAACGGTTGCATGACAGTTAACCCCCTTCCAGATGTTCAAAACGCATACATTCTATACAGAGCATGTAGGGAATACTAAAGGAACAGTGGGAAATAATTTAAGACTATAGAGAATTAATATAGTACTGATTTCACAGTAAGACAGTGCAAGATCATCAAAGGACAGAAATATGATATCCCAATTGGGGGGGGGGGGGGAAGAGCAGAGCAACCCATGGTTGTTATTTGAAATCCAGCTTTATAGAAGACGATTAGGAGACAAAGACGTATTTTCATGAATATATCAGACTTTAAATGGACCTCTGCCAGGGCCCAACAGCTCACAATGGTAGATCCAGGTAAGCTGTTCTCGAGATGGTGGTGACTCTTTGAGGAGCCTTATATTTTGATTGTCATACTTATTCAGTGGTTCTAAAAATTTTAGGTCCTAAAATAATTAAGTACCTAACTAGATTCAGGGTTTAACTAATATTATTTTATGCATGAAGGTAGGCACAAATATAAAGTTTTTAGATTGCATGTCATTTTTATAACAAATAGAAAAACTCTTCTTAAAGTAATTCTTATTTCCTCAGAATTTCTTTCCTAAAAAGTAAAAAGTGTGAGTACTATTTATGCTAAGTTAAAAAGCATGGTTATTCCAAATAATTAAATAAGTTTTAATAATTTGACCTAAGAAGTTACCTAGAAAGATTTTCAAATACACTTAACTGATAAGAAAGGAATGTAATCAATTACATACTTATAATATGTTAGCAATATTCAAAAATATTTTTGACCAAAAGAGTTTAACATCAAAGTTCATTATTATACATAATTAGGTACAATTCATGATGTATATGTATTTAATATATCTGAACAGATGTGCACATTTACAAATATGCTAGGAAATATTTCAAAAGATAGTATTTACCCTCATAGTTCCCATTACATTTTGTTCTTATCACTTTTTCAAATTGATTTTAATACTGAATAGGGGGGCTGCAACCATTATTTTGCTAAAGCAATGCATTGTAAACTAGTCTTCATTATTGATAGTTACCTGGACAAATACCTTTTAATAACACCATAAATTAATACACGCTTTAATCTATGCATAGCGCAATAAAACAATAGAGGAAGTATTTAGTACCATTCACACCATTTGCTAATCCATAGATTATCACCTCAGATAGATGTAGTCAAGAAGGAGAAAAAATAAAAACAATACTTTGTCTTTATATTTCACAGTAAACATATAATAGAGAAGCTCATAAACAAAATCTTTAAATAATGTGTTTACTGCTATCACCAGCGTCCAGTTAGGAAGAGAAGTAGAGTCAGGTTGTAACAAGAGCATAGGAATTTTAGTTATTGTTCTACGGGAGATATATTCATTTATGAGCGTTGAAAGATGGAAAAGATTTCAACAATCTGAGCGGGTAGACAGCTGGTGCTGAGGAAGTATTTTGAGGGGCAGGCAGAAAATTGTTGGAATACAGGTAGACTGACCTTGCTAGGGGTCTCTGTAGACTCACTGTGGGCAGAGCTACAGGTCTTTTGAATAAAAGGATATGCTAGAGGGACAGATTGGTCAACAAGGGGGAGAGTGTGAGAGGTTTACATTTCAAAGAAACCCAGCAGCAGTGAACTGCTTTGACTTGAAGAGGAGTCAGATTATAGACATCTAAAGAAGGTGGAAGTACAATTCCAAATTCCTGGTAAAAGTCAATCAATCAATCAGTCAATCAATAACATCATAAGTGACTTTTAAAAGCTAAAGCTGTTTATATGGAAATAGAAGAGAACTCAGTTTGTACATTATAATATATATCCACTAGTCTCCATCATTGGGTCTACAAAAATTAAAATTAAAAAGCACTTTTATTTTGTCCAAATCAACTGCTGAAAGGGAAAAGCAGACCTGTCTGTTTTACAGTTATCTGAGATGAGCCTTTATCAGTTTAGATTTAAGCTGCCAGCTGGGATCTCTGATCATTAAGAGGATGTTAAAGAAGTGGAAACAAGAGGTGACATCATAGAGAACAACTACCTCACTCACTTCCCCTGGAACCATCTAAGAAAACAACAGCATTCAAACACTGTCATCCTGTTCTCATCTGGGAACCCTGCCTTACACAGCTAATGCTTGCTAGCTTTAGCTACCATGGGATTCCTGTATTTTTTCAGATTTATCCTTGTGTAAAAGATCACCTTTATTGGAGCAGCTACCAACAGTAAGACCACCTACAGTGAGACCAAATAAAACTGTGACGATGATTTCAACTAAAATTAAAAATAAGTTGCTAAAATGAAATTTAAAATGTACTGCTACTGAATACATCATATATTCAATGTCTTCTTTTGTGGGGCAGCTAAGGCTATAGAGAGAAAAATAATAATAACGCCCAAATAGTAAAGAAGTGGCATAATTTGTAAAAATTTCAATTAACCTGTATTTCCCTAAATAATTTGTATAGAAGTCATTATTATAATTGGATTATATGCAGAAAAAACAGTTATATTTCTAAATAATGTTTTGACACATTACAAAGGGCTTAGTGGTGTGGAATGTGCTTTTTACAACTGCTAATCACTTTGGATTTTTGTTTTAGTATTATGATTTATAAAATTGGCATTCAACCATTGTTTTCTGTCTTTGCTTTTATATAAATAAAAGAGATCCCTAATGTTACAGTCTCCCAATTGCTACTTATGCAGAGATACCTAAAATCGAATGGGTAAATATCTGAATCAGAAATAGAGCTGTACCTACACGCTGTAAGAACTTGGTGACGACTCACATATTTAAATGACTGAATGAAGACTGAAATGTTTCAATACACAGACAAAAAATCACTTATATAGAGAAAAAGAGGAAATTTACCTGCTCTTAGGTGTCCGACGACATCTGCCAGGCTACCCTTCTTTACTTTGGTGATGAAAGCACCAAGGCGCCCTAAGTCCGTCATTTTTCCTCCAACCACCTGGGTAATGACAAATTCATGAACTCCTAGCACTCTTTCATGAATACCTTAGTATTATTGACTTAGTATAACTCCTAGCAGAACTAACTGCACACGGTCTTCTAACATGCTTATAACTCAGCACAGGGGCATTCATGAACTGCATTATTTTATTGAAGTAAATACTAGCAAAGCATTATTTTTAAAAGCCACTGTATAGGAAGTTATGTAAGGAAGACTGTGTACTGATTTTTTTATATTGTATTAACAAAGGGCACTGTGATAATTTACACTCAGAAGATAGGCCTAATTGTTGGTTTCTGTGCAAAAAATCCTGTTTGCTCGCTGTGCGCTTCCGCATGCGCAGCTTGGGCCGCGGGGAGACATGGGCCGCAATGAGATACACCAGGCCAAGCAGTTCCACGTGGGACTTTATTTAAGATGGGGAAGAGGTAGCGGGCGGGAAGGAAGGAGAGAAAGAAAGAAGAAAAAAGAGAACGGGAAGAAGTGCTGCCCGGTTGGTTATATACAGGTGGTGACGTAATTACAGGTAAAGGTAGGCTATGGAATTCTGGGTAAACGGCAGCTGTTGCCTTGTCAACAGACCTATACATTGTCTTAATTGTCTCTTGTATGGCGTCACAAGCCTTGCAGGCCTCGGTACCTCCACTAATGCTATCCCTGGTCATGGTTAGTCATGGAGTGTTTGGCGCTATTTGCCCTGAATTTGGTAATCTTCCATATCAAGCTTATGTGTAAGTTGGCATATTTGGGTAAATATACACCCCATGCCTATATCAAATGTTGACATTTTCCTAAATCTGCAGTAGACCTGGGTTCACAAAGACTGCAGATTCTACCCAGGCAAGGCTACCTGGAATGAGTAACATGCCACTATGCAAAGTGTTACACTCTACAAATATAGCTTCAGCATATTTATTTCAAAGCATCTGGATAATGTCATTTGCCATACCTGGGCACCTACACTTGACTCTCAAACATGAATTATATTGTTTAGCATTCGACACTTCTCATTATATCTCGATTCAAGATATTTGAAATAAACCTCCAGGTTCAATTTTACCTGATTCAAGGGTCTCAAATATACACGGTTAAAGATGGATGGAAGAGTGTAGGCAGGTGGAATGGTACTGAATGGTTAAGATTGGTCCACAGTTCTTTGAAACAAAGCTATTCATACAGGCTACCAGATTTATTTAACAGCAAGAGGAGTTAATACTAATGATCTACAAAATATAAATAAGTACATGGATTAATTTTGTTATGATGTGCTTTGGTTCAAACTCAGGGCTTTCATGTATTCCAGGCAAGGACTCCAAATATCAGCTAAACCTACTCCCTAAATTAATTAAAGTCCACTGGTTCTCAACAAGTCACACACAACAAGAACAATATACATACATATATATATATATATATATATATATATATATATATATATATAATGTTCTATAAAATAGGTATATCTTTGTGAATCTAGCATTCTTATTTCTATTGGAAGACAATAAATGTGTTTAAAAGAAACTTTTATACTTTCAACATTACTGTGACAATACTGTTATTAGATAACCTTACCCTTACTAATGCTTTATGCCACTGCTAAACATTTAAGTTAACTGTATCACTGGAGAGAATTTACTTTGAAAAGGAGAGGAAAATACATAAAAGCCAACTGTTGCAAGCTTTGTGAATGCTGTCAGTACTGTACTTTATCCTGGAAGAGGTGCTATGAACCAGTATACATACCTTCAGACCCAATAATGCACCTGATTCTTTGGGCATGGTTGTTCTTTTGTTAAGAATAACACGGCCAATTAATCGGTCTCCCTCTTTAGATGGCTGCCACGTTACCGGATGCTATCAAAACATAAAGTTTAAAAAGTGAATATCTTGTTTTATTTCCTGTAGCTACATTTTTAGGACTTGTAACACAATAAGATTTTTTAGGGGCTAAAAGACACTAGATTGGGAATTCTTTATTTAAAGAGGCTCTCTAGTGAGTTTATCAGACTTCTCAGTTACAGCTATATTTTATTTGCAATGATTATAACGGTAGTTAGCAAAGAGTCTCAAAATGGCTCTGAAATATAACTAATTGAGAGTTTAGTTATACACATAGTTTAGTTTCCTTAGTACCATAGGAAAAACTACATTTGAGTTGTTAATATATTGTATATTTAGTTAATATATGCTAGTTATTATAATAGTTAATATATTATATAATATAGTTAATATATTATATAGCTGCTGATAATATATTGGGCTGCATTGGCTTACCGTACAATTTAACTTTACTTTATGGTTATATAAAAGTGTTACCATTCAGTAGATACCACAGTGAATCATAATATTAACTAGGTTGTGGCATGTCTGTTATGTGCTCCTTTGCTATGAGGATGGGCAGTTGCAGCAAGTCAGGGGTCCCAGCCACTTGTGCACTTTGTAAACAACCAGCACCCTGCAGTGCACTGTGATGGGTTAAGTAGGATAGTTGTGCAAAACACATTTCAACAACAATATTTTACTTTAATTAGTTATTGTGAGGAAGGACATGTACCACAAAGTGCATGAAGAGGTCAGAGGGTAACATATGGTTCTTTCATCTCACAATGTAGGTTCTGGTACCGAACTTGGAATTAAACCTGGATTTAATTACAAATATTGGATAAAAAGTTCCCAAGCTTTCTCCTCCAGCCTTTAAAAATAGTTGCTTCAGAAGCTGAGTTAGGTTAAACACTGTGTGATCCAACAGCTAAAACCTATTCAGTTTCAGATAGCAATGGATAAGACTCTGTTTTTTTTTTTGTTTTTTGGGTTTTTTCTTTTGTGTGTGTGTGTGTGTTGTGCATGTATTTCTTTGTGTTTATGTCCCAGAGTGTGCTTATATGTAAGTATGTGTTTGTGTGTGTATGTGTGTGTGTGTGTGTGTATTGTTGTGCATGTATTTCTTCCTTTGTGTTTATGTCTCCTTGAGTGTGCTTATTTGTGTCTATGGTTATCTGTATGTGTTTGTGTGTGTGTGTGTTTGTGTGTGTGTGTAGGAACTACAGGATGAAAGTCTTTCCAACATGCCCATTGCTCTCTAAAAACATTCCAATGAGAAGAGGTTAAACTAAATCAACCACCTTTGTAACTTGTCCTTATCTACAGAAGAGGTACCACCCAGGATAACTCAGTCCTCCCCCTAGACTGGACTATCTCATTTGCATACACATCATCTATGAAGCAATCTTAAAATTCCTATGCAAGGAAACACTGAGTGCATAAACTCAACCAGGGAGCAAAGGTTAATGTGTAAGAACTCAGAATTCAACTGGATGCCATCACATTACTTAAACATTATTATGGGGTGGGCTTGCTTTTCCAGAGTCATCATTAATTAGGCTTTAAAAAACAATAGAACCAATTGTTCAGCTTTAATAAGATAAACTGTGTAAGCAGCTTTGTTTGATCCCAGGATCTGAATCTCAACAGATCTATTTACTACAAGAATAAAGCAATGCTTTCTTATTATTGAGAAAAGTCATTTTCATTGTAGGCATAGAAAACACTCTCAGAGTTCATGGGGAACATGTTTTAAGTTTTCTTCATTTAAAATTAATTTCATGGTGAAAGTAAAATGGATAAATGTGCTTTTCTTGATTTAAAACTTGTTGATTACTCAGAGATAACCTGCACCCTCTCTTCAGAGTGGTCTTTTTGAATTAAATTAATAAAGGCTTCAATAAAATCTGTAACATTCAGAAAAAGAACATACAGAAAGATGTTTATTTTGAGAGGAACGGAGGATAAACAATCGACATATAAATCTTGAACTGTACACGCTGACAGAAAACTTACCGAACTAATAGGCGATGTTTCCCTGCTGTGCCACGTGGCAGGATCCAGCCAGTAGTAATCCAAGTCACCTGTGCCATGAAAAAGAACAAAAAAGTGGTTAAAATAGAAAATGCACTAATTTCAGCATCATGTCTTCAAGTTCAGGGAAAGGGAGTTTAGGGAATTAAATCATCTGTGTTTGCATCCCAGACTAACAATACACAACTGGCTTACAAACATTACGGCTCGAATCACATCAGTGAAGGAACAAGCAATACAAATGTACTTCAGGCAATCGAGAACCATCCTTGTCACCTGTCATGAATGTCTGAAAGCTACAGGATTCATACTCCTGGCCTGGCATCAGGAAACTCTGTATTAAGTGATAAAGCCTGCCATCTAGTGGTAGAAAAGCTATCCTTCTAGTTGAGAAATAATTAAAAATTTGGGCTCTTTTCTATTCATCCACACTATTATATCCAATCTTTCGAAGTCATGTGGGGGTCCATATCCTCCTTCATTACCTGATGATATGGCACACCTACCAATAATTAAACTATCAAGAACAGCTTAGCAAAGGCTGCATGCAGATGACACTGAATTCAAACAGTATTACCAAAGGCATAAAGAACTTTAAAAAACTCTAACACTGGATACATGGATTTGTAAGTATTTATTTTAATATGCACTTCTAGTATAATGCCAAAGAAAGAAACTTAGAAAAAAAGAAAATTTTAAAGGAAAGGGAGATGTTTTCATCAGATAACAGGCCCGAAAAAACATTTTTAAAAAAATCAGGTACAAATTTACCTTCATGTTCTAATGCCAGATTATCTCAATGAAAAGGTTCTCTCTATGTATCTCCAAATATAATAAAAATTATCAGAGAGTTGGCAAAGTATGCCGGCTAATCCCAAAGCACAGAGCTACTGCTAGCTACCATTTTGGAAAAACACATCTGTCTTATAATTGCATCATAGCAATAAAAAGTTCTTATTGCTGGGAGGCATGGAAGACATGAAAACTGGGGAAACGCAATTCATAGTAATTTCAAAAATTTGTGGACTCTGTCTTCATAAAATCCAAACATTTCCACTCTACTGTAATCTGCAGTTTTCTTTTATGCACCCTGATTTGAAAGAAAATGCCATAAACACTACAATAAATATTGAAATGTTGTATATTAATAGGGATAATGGTAGGTTCTGTGCAAGTATTAATATCAGACATGAGACCAAAAGGAAGCATTTGCTTAAAATATTACTTGTCCTGAGATCAAGATATCTCTCAAAATATCACTTTTTGAATACACAGATGGTACAATATCAAAGTTTGTGAATTTCTTTTTTTTTTTTACTGGATATTTTCTTTATTTACATTTCAAATATTGTCCTACCTCCCAGTTCCCCCCCGCATTGCATCCTCCCTCCTCCTGCTTCTATGGGGGGTGTTACTCCACTCCCACCCCCACCCCGTCAATTCCCCTACTCTGGGGCATCTATCAAGCTTTCATAGGACCAAGGGCCTCTCCTCCCATTGATGCCTGACAAGCCAATCCTCTACTACATATGCAGCTGGAGCCATGTGTACTCCTTGGTTGATGGCTTAGTCCCTGGGAGCTCTTGGGGACCTGGTTGGTTGATATTGTTGTTCTTCCTATGGGGTTGCGAACCCCTTCAGCTCCTTCAGTCCTTTCTCTAACTCCTCCATTGGGGACCCCAGGCTCAGTCCAATGATTGGCTGTGAAAATCTGCCTTTGCATTTGCAAGGCTCTGGCAGGGACCCTCAAGAGACAGCTTCAGCAAGCATTACTTGGCATCCCCAACAGTGCTGGGGTTTGGTGACTGTATGTGGGATGAATCCCCGGGTGGGAGAGTCTCTGGATGGCCTTTCCTTAAGTCTATGCTCCACACTTTATTTCCATATTTACTCTTGTCAGTATTTTTCCCCATCTCAGAAGAACGGAAGCACCCACACTCTGGTCTTCCTTCTTCTTGAGCTTCATGTGGTCTGTGAAATGTATCTTATGTATTCTGAGCTTTTGGGCTAATATCCACTTATCTGTGAGTGCATATCATGTGTGTTCTTTTGTGATTGGGTTACCTCACTCAGAATGATATTTTCTAGTTCTATGCATTTGCCTAAAAATTTCATGAATTCATTGTTTTTAATAGCTGACTAGTACTCCATTGTGTAAATATACCACATTTTCTGTATCTGTTCTTCTGTTGAAGGAAATCAGGGTTCTTTCCAGCTTCTGGCTATTATAAATAAGGCTGTTGTGAACACAGTAGAGCATGTGTTCTTATTACATGTTGGAACATCTTCTGGGTATATGCTCAGGAGTGGTATAGCTGTGTCCTCAGGTAGTAAGTACTATGTCCAATTTTCTGAGGAGCTGCCAATCTGATTTCCAGAATAGTTGTATCAGCTTGCAATCTCACCAGCAATGTAGGAGTGTTCCTCTTTATCCACATCCTCGCCAGCATCTGCTATCTCATGAGTTTTGGTTTTCGCCATTCTGACTGGTGTGAAGTAGAATCTCAGGATTGTTTTGATTTGCATTTCCCTGATAACTAAGGGTATTAAGCATTTCTTTTGGTGTTTCTCAGCCATTCAATATTCCTCAGTTGAAAAATCTTTGTTTAGCTCTGTACCCCATTTTTAATATGGTTATTTAATTCTCTGGATTCTAACTTCTTGGGTTTTTTGTATATGTTGGATATTAGCTCTCTGTAGGATGTAGGATTGGTAAAGATCTTTTCCCAGTCTTGGTTGCTGGTTTGTCCTATTGACAGTGTCCTTTGCCTTACAGAAGCTTTTCAATTTTATGAAGTCCCATTTATCGATTCTTGATCTTAGAGCATAGGCCTTCAGTGTTCTGTTCAGGAAATTTTCCCCTGTACCCATGTGTTCAAGGCTCTTGCCCACTTTCTTTTCTATTAGTTTCAGTGTATATGGTTTTATGGGGAGGTCCTTGATCCACTTGGACTTGAGGTTTGAACAGGGAGATAAGAATCGGTCTATTTGCATTTTTCTACATGCTGACTGCCAGTTGAACCAGCACCTTTTGTTAAAAAACTGTCCTTTTTCCACTGGATGGTTTTAGCTCCATTGTCAAAGACCAAGTGACAGTAGGTGTGTGGGTTCACTTCTGGATCTTCAATTCTATTCCATTGATCTTCCTGCCTGTCTCTGTACCAGTAACATACAGGTTTATTTTTTTTAATCACTGTTGCTTGTAATACAGCTTGATATCAGGGAGGGTGATACAGGACATCCCCAACTAATGAAATGCATATAGTTTCAAAATTAAGAATGTTTGTATTATGTGCTTACTCTCTGTATAACTTCCCATGCTTATTTTTAAGTAGCTAATCATCCACTCCTTAAAAAAAAAAAAAACTAACATGAATACTGAAGTACTAATATATTTACTGACAAACTGGCTATTGCCATTCATAAATGTCTCTCTCCAAGTTCCACATACTTTGTATGAAGACCTGATACACTGTTAATGTCTAGCTCACCTTTAAAATAATCAGGTTCATAGAACTAATAAGACTCAGAAGATGTAGAGGAAAATTTAGTCCTTGATGTGATCACTATTGTAAGAAACCTATAAACTTGGCTCCTTCTTGGCCTGTTTCCTTCCTCTTCTGATGTTGCAATTCTGCATTGGACTTCATTTACTGACACAAGTCTCAACACTTATATATATGCACTGACTACTTTATACAAAAAGTGTTTCTCACATGCAAAGAACTAAAAGGTTAATATTTTTGGTAAACTCCAATGACACTCCTCATATTATGAAAACAGGACTTTCAAACAATGGTGTTCTATCTGCTAAAAGCTAGAAAAACCATATTGAATGTCATATGTATCCATATGTTTTTATAACCTGGAATTGCAGATGTATACTAAATATTACTAAAAAATGAATATGTAAAAAATCAATACTATATCACAGAAAGCTTATTTATTTTAGAAGACATCAAGCCTTTTTGTATTCTGAACATGTTTTAAGTTTCATGGTTGTCTTTTAAATTGCTCTATTTTTTTTTTGCTTGAAAAAAATATGTTAAGATAATTAAAAGCATGTAATTTTAATCTGTTGCTTCTTCTGTTCATGTAATTATGGAATTTATAAAATACTAAAATTTTAAATACTAAAATTTGTCCTCCTAATTGACATTTCTCATATATTGATGATTTAAAAAGACTCAACAAAACTTACTCTAAATTAAAAAAATGCTTCTTGGTAAAGTATTTTCTTTGAGTACTTATAGATAATTAAAGGTATCAACTGATGGGTTGTAGAGCTTCAAAATAAAAATAAATTCATTTAGATTGCTTGTAGAACATGTGCAAATACTTGGTTGCATATTCAGTGTACCTCTATAAGATCTAATTCACTGTTATTAATCCAGAATAAAAAGCACAGCACTTGGCATACATAGCTATTCATATGTAGCTATGATCAAGTAATTTTATAATTATGATCTTTTTTGGGCATTTTAAGACAGTCTAGCTCTTATACCTTTGGAAAAATAGGATAATTAAAGACAGTAAGTGTAGAGTTCTCACTGTAAAAATTTTCATACACTATGCATTTTTAATGTTCAAATTTATTTTTAATTTACAAATAATATCTATGTTATTTGAGTGGGACATGAATCTTATGCAAATCGATATAAAGTTTAATTAGTATGATTAACATATATAATAATTTATTAATATGCATTATTATGATTCCAAATTTCATAGTTTTGATTTCTAGTATCAAATCACAATGGATCCCAATGGAACGAACCAATATCATTGACCATAAATATGTTCTCAATAGAATGCTTTGATTGAGCATGGATATTAATACTATGTTTTAAAACCCACACTTCTCATTTCCTTTAGTAACTATTTGATAATCTATGTGACAGCTATGCTTGCCAAGTTTAGCACATACAAAGCGTGCAAATATTAAAGGAAAGTTATTCACCACAAAGTCATGTGCTAGTGAAGCATTAGAGGTGTATTTCACATCATGTTAAGAACACATATAAGGCATATTCTGACATCATTAGCATGAATGATGACACACCGGACCATACAAATTTTAAGGCTGGTTAACAGTAACTGCAACACCTTTACGACTGTGTTTCCTGCCATCTCAAGAAGCAAACCAATCTTCCTAAGTAGACTACATGGCTGTCACACTTAAAATGTAAACATCACAGACTTAAATCAAAAGCAATTATTCACCCTTCAAGGCATTTCCTAAGTTCTTTAAACTGATTTATCATTTGCTTATTCCTCTGTAACACTGGTTCTCAAATGGATGACCCCATTGGGGGTCACATATCAGATAACCTGCATATCAGATATTTACATTAGTATGCCCAGCAGTAGAAAAATTATAGTCATGGAGTAGCAAGAAAATGATTTTGTGGTTGGGAGTCACCACAACATGAAGAACTGTATTAAAGGGCGGCAGTATTAGGAAGCTTGAGAACCTCTGCTTTATAAATAAAATGTGTGATAAATCAACCAAAATTAGGAGAAATTAAACTATTTAAATATAGCACAGGATAGAAGTAAAATATCCAATTTTCTGAATGTGCAGAGATTGTGTATACTGGACAGCAATTCACTGGTAAGAACAGGAGTTAAATTTATGTAAGGAAATCAGTTTCCATACCATGTACATGACTAGTACATAATACAGGTCATTTGGGGCTATATGATGATACAATGTGTTCATTTAAATGAATTAAATGCCAAGAAATTTGCATTTTAAGAAAAGTCAACTGCAAAGCACTTTCATGTTTTAAATGAGATTAATTAACTCAGTGAAAATGCTCTCTCCATGTATCTCCAAAGAGAATAAAAATTAGCAGAGTATTGGCAAAGTATGTCAGCTAATCCCAAGGCACATAGCTACCAGTATTTAGGGTACATTTTCTTTTGAGAAATTTCATTTTATAGACAGGAAATCTGAAACTACAAACTAAGGTGTAAAAGTACCATTTCAGGTAGTTTGCCAATGTTTTAAAAGTTCTCTATAGCAGGAAGGGGCCCTGGTTTCAAATTAGACTAGATACTATCTAATAAATAAGCAGTATTTTGTTATACAGCGAAGTCCTCAATTTAATTCACATTAGCAGTCAACTGTAAAAAAAAACAAAAACAAAAACAAAACAAAAAAATATTTTATAGGATTTATGATACAACATGATAATACATGCTGTTGTGTGTAACTATTAATCACATAACCTTTCAAATATCCCAAAGGCTACTTTATAAATATATAAAATATATAAATAAAGTATATGTTATATGTTATGTTATATATGAATATAAAATTAGCAATTGTGTTAATGATTTAATTACCATCTTTCATTAAAGTCAGCCTAAGTTCTTATGAAAATGGAAATATCAGTCCCCAAACACTTTTTGGTTAACCTCATTCCAAAAAGACAGCTTTGATGCTGAAAACATTTATAGGCAAACACTGCATAATACCTCAAGTTTATATCTCTAGACTTGAAGCAGAGTCAGAGGCGTATTGGAACCATTTGTGTTTTGCATGAACATCTTCAATAATAAGCAACTTGAACCCTATTGAGATTTAGCCAAGCAAAACAAATAAATGCCATAAATATATGCACACATGCACACATAAGAACGTATCCTTTCTTGGAAGACCTGCATTGTCTCTAGCCCATGGAGGTTTTGTTAGAACATTTTTTTCCTAAATGCCTATTACATATTCCATACCTATCCTTATATCCATATAAAACAGTGCATCTTTCACCTCTTGTCAACAAAGCTTCTTCTTAATCCATATGACACTGCCACAGAATCCCCAACTGGTCAAAGATGCAGAGAACAAATCATGGTGGGTGTCTAGACTCAGCTGATCCACCAATGACATCACTTGAACACCTAAGGCTTGGAGACCATGCCAGCCAAGGAAACAAGAAAGATTATAGGACAAGGTCTACTATAATGCAGTGTATTCTATTTACACAGGAAGCTAAATCCATGGCATCTCAACAATATGTTTGCTTATATAAGATCGACCTAAATGGCAATGCCCACTGACATTGAATGTCTACACAAGAAATTTCACAGATTTCCCCACATGAAGAGGTTGAGGCAATTGATAGCTTCTCAGAATTGAAGATACACTCTTTTCCAGGAACAAGCCCCCCCTGATAAGTTAACTAATCAAAGTGGTCATCCTTAAACACAATGTACTAGCTGGTTGGGGAAGAGTCTCTTCTGATAAGTTATCTAATCAAAGTGGTCTTGTGTGTCAACTTGACAGCTTCAGTTGGGGAAGTGCTTCCAAGAGATACAGGTGTGGGCATTTTCTCAATTAGTGATCAAGGGGGAGGGTCCCTTGTGGGTGGTGCCAACCCTGGTCTGGTAGTCTTGTGTTCTATAAGAAAGAAAGCTGAGCAAGCCAGGGGAAGCAAGCCAGTAAGAAACATCCCTCCATGGCCTCTGCATCAGCTCCTGCTTCCTGACCTGCTTGAGTTCCAGTCCTGACTTCCTTTGGTGATTAACAGAAATGTGGAAATGTAAGCTGAATAAACCCTTTCCTCCCCAACTTGCTACTTGGTCATAATATTTGTGCAGGAATAGAAACCCTGACTAAGACATAAATATTTACAAATAACCATAAATGGACTTCAACGGGTTATATTTATATGTACATATATGTGTATAACAATAATAAAGAAGTGGCCATTACTTTGGGAGAACAGAGGAGTAGCAAGAAGAAGGTTAGAAATTATAATACCCATATATGAAATTATAAAAATTATAATTGTAAGCCAACACACACTAGAAATATGTTTTCTTATGACTCAGTTCTCATGTATGAACAAACCATCCAACATGTTAGTGTTGTAAAGACACAGCTGCCCTCTCATCATAGCAGCATTATTCCCATGTTTGAAAATTTACCCCAAAAGGTAAAAAAAAAAAAGTGGGCCAGAGAGAAATTTCGGTTTTATGGAACCCAGGCCCAGTCCTAAAGGTGTGCACATCATGAGTCACCAGAGGAATGTAAAAGTAAGACAAAATCGAATGCCAACTCTCACCTGTAAAAATGACTTTTTTTTTTTAAAAAAAGATCAATGTGGAAAATATGTAGAAATACTAGAATCTGTGTGTACCCTGAGAGGGGTGTTCTTTACTATGTAGAACACTAATGGGGAACTCTGAAATTACAAATACAACAATATGATCTGACAAGAACACTTCATGGGATTTAGCCAAAATAACTGCAATCAGGATTGTAAGTAAGTAAGTAAATAAATACATAAATACATACATAAACAATAGAGACACCTATGCCCACTGATAGGTTAGGAAGTAGAAAGAATAGTGTATATGCATACAATAAAATATTACCTTTTTCAAAGTAGAAAGCCTCAATATTGTGGACAAAACATGGATGGACATAGAAGACAAAGTGAATCAACAAGCCACAGAAAAGATATACCATTCAGTATGGCAATCCTAACAGTCAAACACAGAAGCCGAGAGGGATGTGATGTCAAAAGACTAATGGCTATCTTTGTTAAAGGCCCTTGTGGAAAATATATAGAATTATTGGAATCTGTGTGTATGCTAACTAATAGGAGTGTAAGTTGGCATTGTTACTATATAAAATGGTAATGGGGAAATCCCTACAATTTTCAGAGTTATCCAGGGTGGTGTTAATGTCCTCCCATCCCCCCTTTCTCTCAAAAAAGAAATCACCAACCAGTTCCTAAAACAAGGAAGTGATGTGTTAAAGGAATGCCCTTGCTGAATTCCTCTGAGAATATCAAGGGTTGGGGAGGGGGAGATACTCTGCTGTTATCAGTCAACAGAGTTAACAGCCCTGCAGTGTATGTGCACAGGGATACTATGGATTATATCTTACTATGGGCTTGATCATCAATATGCATTTCACAAAGTGCAGAAAGAGAGTTGGGAGAGATGGGTATATTCATGCATTCATTAGGGTCATGGTTTAACAGGTAATTCTTTCTCCAAAATTATCAATTTGCATAAAGTAAATAGGTAATATTTTAAGCCAATAGTGCAGTTTAAGAAACTATAATTACACTTCTTAAATTTCTCTTCTCTGTCTTTTTATCATATAACTAATGACACTATTCTTCCACATTGGAGTATAAATTCAATATTTAATTAAACTGACTTAGTTACTAAGATGACTCAAATAAGTGCACCAATTACTAATGATTACACTAATGAAGTGTCAAATTCAATGCTTAGATTCAGAAATTATTTATAGTGTACAGACACTCCGAAGCTGAACAGCCCTTCAACAGGGATCAAATATTTGTCTGAGAGTCTGAGGTGCAACTTTGATTCTTAATTTTTTAGAATATATGAAGGTAAATTTGGAAACTGGCCCAAAGAAAGAGGATGGCTTTAATGGATTTAGTATACTACTCAGCAATTAGAAACAATGAATTCACAAAACTTTTAGGCAAATGGTTTGATCTGGAAAATATCATCCTAAGTGAGGTAACCCAATCACAAAAGAATACACATGGAATGCAATCTCTGATAAGTGAATATTAATTAGCCCAGAAGCTTTGAATACCCAGGGCACAAATCGCATAACAAATGACTCCCATGAAGAAGTATGGAGAGGGTCCTGATCCTGGAAAGGATTGATCTAGCATGGGAAGGGAATATAAGGACAGAGAAAAAGGAGGGAGGTGATTGGAGAAGGGATGGAGAGAAGAAGGTTATGGGACATATGGGGAGGGGGGATCCGGGAAAGGGGAAATCATTTGGAATGTAAACAAAGAATATAGAAAATAAAAATATTTTTTTAAAAAAAGAAAATGTTTCAAGAGCTTGAGACAAATCACATCATTTTTGTCTACTTCCTGCAAAGTTAGAATTAAGGTTTAATGTGCAATAGTCACATAAATGGCATCAAAATATGAAATTGCCGTGCTGTAGATAAGACTTACAGGTAAACATTTCATTAGGTAAAAAACTCACAGGTAAATAGGTAAATCAACTCATTGAAATAAATGTGACTTTGAAAAATGTTAAAAATCTTTTGCTTATGAAAATTACTAAATGATACTACTACAGACACATGCCAGCATTTCAGTAGTTGTAATTATATCCTTAAATGGTAAATAGTGCAGATTTTGGCTGCCAAATATATTTTATGTGCTCTTAGGAAAATTTTAAGTTACCTAGGGGGTTAAGAGTTACTTTTCTGGGTGAAATGCCCAACAATATTATCTCATCAATAATCAAATCAAGTGTTAAGAAAACAATAACGGAGGTACCCCAGTCAGCAGTGTTTGCCAGGTAAACATGAGCACCTAAATTTGGATCCCCAGTATGCACACACAAAGCCAGGCATGACGATGTATGTCAGTCCTCCCATGGAGGAGAGATGAAAACATGAAAATCCCTGCAGATCATTTGTCAGTCAGTGCAGTTGCATGGAAGAGCTCAGTGAGAGACCAGGGCTGGCAATACAGTGGAACATGACTAAAGACAAAACAGTGACCTCTGGCCTCCATGTGTATGTGCACATATACACACAAGCTTGTACACACACCATCACATCCCCAATCACTGAAGACTCTGGTATGTAATAAGCCATCTCTTGATGAGACAATGATGAGGCACAGGAATCTGTAGATGTGTGTTAAATAGATACTGAGATACATACTGAGATAGATACTGAGATAGATACTGAGAAACGAAAACTAACTTACTTCATCAAGTAAGTTTGCTTGTGATTTTCAACTTATCTGTAACTTATGTTTGGACATGACCGTAAAAGGCCTTTGAGAAGATTTGCCAAAGCAAATGATGACAGAACAAAAAGCATTCCTGTGTAACGGTTTGGAGATGAGTAATTTCATATATCAATATAGCATGAGGTGTAACGTCTTTAAAATCACTTATCCAGCATCTAACTATTGAATAGTAGGGATCACTACTGATGATAACTAAACACTGAATAGTACTACATAATAAATCACAAAATTGACAGTCTTGGGACTCTTTCTATCATAGTGACTCTTAATAATCAGGCTTTGGGAAGTGCTGTACCCAGGAGGAAACTTTCCAACTGACCAGGCTTCCACATTGATACTGAGCAATCCGTTCTCGTGGGAGAAGAGGGTGTGACGTGCAAAGCCTCGGAATAACCAGCCAGGACACCCTGTGGAAAAAATCGGGGTTTATTTGTTTTCATTGTCTGGGGACTGGATGTTAACCACAGGTTTAGGAAACTGTAGTGCTGGGCAGGTTCACAGTAGAAGGACCGTAAAAACAACAAGAGCATTCTAGAAGAATCTTTTTGATCAAGGAAAAATGCTAGCAATAACTGTCAGTATTCTGAGTGTCAAATCACATCCTACCTGCCTCTGCATATAAAAATGTGGGACTAGAAAGTAGGGAGACTGATGATAGTGTCGGTGATGTAAGCAGCCAGGAAAGCAGTCGGTGGAATATGGATGAATATTAAGTGCATAATAAGAAATAGAAGTGTATATGAGGGGACTGGAGAGATGGCTCAAAGGTTAAGGGCACTGGCTGCTCTTCCACAGGTCCTGAGGTCAACTCCCAGCAACCACGTGATGACTCACAACCATCTGTAATGAGATCCGATGCCCTCTTCTGGTGTGTCTGAATATAACTACGGTGTACTCATAAACGTAAAATAAATAAATTAATTTTAAAAAATGCTTATGAGGGACTGATGCAGCTTACAATTTCAAGATGTGTTACTGAGTTACAACAGGTGAAAGATGGGTTCAGACAGGAACAGGTACTTTGAATTCAGAACCTTCCTCTGATGCCTTTTCTCCAACTTCTGCTCCCTTTAATTCCATTTTGTGTTAATGTAACTTTTCTGGCCTGTTTTTTGCTTGTGTGTTCCTTTGGTTTGGTTTGATTGGGGGGGTGTTTTTTTATTGGGTTTTGTTTTTTTGTTAGTTCTCTTTATGAAGGGGTGAGTAAATACTTTTTAGATATAGAAGAAGGGGTTCTCTTTAGGTTGGCAGTTCCTTGGCTGGCATTGGGAGATCACTAGGCGTGAGAGGTTTGGAGAGCAATTCTATTTAATGCCTCATCATTGTTCTTTAGAAAATTGCTAAGTGTTCATATTCACAGAACTCCAGAACTGCAGCCTGGGAAGGCAAGCCTGCAAAGTACCACAACATCGCTGGCTTCAGTCTGCGGCACAGCGAAAGTAGGCACATCTCATAGAGGTGTTCTCGTTCAGCTGGCCCTCTGATACGTCAAAGCACAAACCAGAGGCGAAGATTTACAGTCATGAATGCATATGTACCTTGGTAAACCACCTAACGTTAGGCTAGCCAAAGACTTAGTATTTCATTTGAGATAACTTAAATTTCTTGAATCATTTACCTTAATACTATATGTGTGAAGGACATACAGAATATCGACTTAGACTTCATGAAACATACTTTAGTTAATCAAACTCCATTAGATGACTACATGTCTGAATTCTAGTAAACACGGTGCTCTGTGCTGTCCCCCTTTTCATGGCCACCGTAATTACCACACCAGGCACATATCCTATGGATCCAGGTGATGATCTGGCTCTTACACTGTGGCCCATGCAATGTTGCCTCTGGCTTAATACAACGGTGTGGAAGTCACAACTCTCTGGTATCAGTATCAGAGAGATCATATGTGCACTTCAACAAACACTTTCTGTTTGTTATGAAGACTGTGTTTTGTAACCCACAGTACTTTTCCCCCAAAAGCTAATGTGTGAGATATTTATGATTAAGTTTATAATCTAGTGTTCTACCTTTGTTTTCCCAAGTGAATATTGTATGTATTTTAAGTTCATTTCCTAGGAGAAATTTCCTAGGCAAAGTGGTAAGCTTTAAAGTGGGAATTTAAACTTATTTCACCAAGTATACACAAAACACTTTAGTATATTTATTGTAACATTATTTTCATTTAAAACATAGTTCTTTTCCCATCCACCAATCACAAAATGCCTTTGATACAAAGGAAAACAATTGGAGTGGGATTAATGTGCAGACATTAGTTTATCTATGGTTTAAATAGTACAAACCCATAAACAAGTTTTTTGCATCTGTTGGGAAAATGGGGTGAAGGGAAGCATCCCAATAGGAAAAAACCCAAAAGTCTGATCCCAGAGATTTTATTCCATGAAAACTCCAATAGGCTCTCAGTGGTAAGGTTGTAGTCAAAGAATGAAGGGTTCTTTGGTACTCAATCCAATAGGAACCTTGATGCTTCCCCATACACAAGATGAAATGTGAGATCCAGAGAACCATGTTGAAGCAATAAGAACTCATGAGAAAGGGACAGAGAAACTAACAAGAAGACAGAAAACTAAGTCAACAAGAAGGTAGCCTCCCAAACTTCCAAACCAATAGTACACATAGCTTTATACGCTTAAAAATGAATGATATTTCTCAACAAATGGGTACTGAGACAGCTGGATAGAAGGACAGTGCCCTGATGTTAGAACAGCATCCATCAGATAATAACTAAAAGGAGAACAGTGCATATGAAAACAAACAAAAATTCTCCTGTGGGTGTAGAAAAATTCTAATGAGAAAGATGTTAACTAAAATAATATCATCCATAGCAATAATACTTATAATGCTGTTTGGTAAAATACTTACTAACTTCAAAAAGCCATCTCTCAATAATGAGGGTATTCGTAGCACTCTCAAGTCCCCAGATTTAATCATTCCTCATCAGTTCTTCAAGATCCAGAAACTGCTTATCAGAGAATGGATCAATCACTCATTAAATGAATGCCAGTCATTTATGTTATTTTTCTCACTCTGTGTTTTCTACTTCTTGACATTTTGTGAATGAAGTACAAAAAAAATCTGAGGACACAGAATTACATCCTTTCAGCATAATGCCCTACATTTTCCGCAGTCAATCATGGTATGCACTCACTGATAAGTGGATATTAGCCTAGAAACTTTGAATACCCAAAACATAATCCAGAAATTAAATGATGTCCAAAAAGAATGGAGGAGTGGCCCCTGGTTCTGGAAAGACTCAGTGCAAGAGTCTAGGGGAATTCCAGAACAGGGAAGCGGGAAGGGGTGGATGGAGGAACAGGGGGAGGGAAGAGGGCTTATGGGACTTGTGGGGAGTGGGGACTCAGAAAAGGGGAAATCATTTGAAATGTAAATAAAAAATATATCAATGAAAAAATCCTAATCATCAGGCAGAGCTCTGCAAGTCTTGTGGAAGAGAGAGGGATGGAAAGGAGCGAGCTGAGGGGGACAAGGGTACCCCATGAAGACCTGGGACCATGGGGGCTCCCAGAGACTGGGCCACCAGCCAGGGAGCCTGCAGGAGCTGGACCTAGAGCGCCTACACATCTGTAGCAGGGAACAGAGACCGAGACCGAGCCAGTGCCTGCTCCTGCCATCGGATCCCCTCCCCTACCTGGATTGCCTGGTTGGGTCTCAGTGGGAGAGGATGTGCCTAGTCCTTCTGGGACTAGATGTCCCAGGGTGGGGTGGCACCCAAGGGTGGGAGAAGGAGTAGGGGACAGTGGGGCAGGGATTTATAAGACTGGGACGGGGAAGAGAGGAGGGAGGGAGTTATGATTAGGATGCAAAGTGAATAAAAAATTTTAAAAATTCTTAAGCTTAATATTTCTTTTTTAAAATTTATTTTTAATGTTTTTTCCATGTTTTTTTTTATTCGATATATTTTTATTTACATTTCAAATGATTTCCCCTTTTCTGGCCCCCAACTCCCTGAAAGTCCCATAAGCCCCCTTCCCTCCCCCTGTTCTCCCACCCACCCCTTCCTACTTCCCTGTTCTGATTTTGTTCTATACTGCTACACTGAGTCTTTCCAGAACCAGGGGCCACTCCTCCGTTCTTCTTGTACCTCATTTGATGTGTGGATTATGTTTTGGGTATTCCAGTTTTCCAGGCTAATATCCACTTATTAGTGAGTGCATACCATGATTCATCTTTTGAGACTGGGTTACCTCACTTAGTATGATGTTCTCCAGCTCCATCCATTTGCCTAAGAATTTCATGAATTCAATTAAAGCAAAGCCAATAAACAATCCCATTTTAGCTGAACATCCAGGAGAAAGGTGTAAACGGACTGAAACTGCAGTATCGGCAATGCCATCTAATGAGCTCAGTGCTATTATATGTGACCACTGAGATTACCCTTTGAATCACTGAATTGGGTTTCAATACATCCATATGAACAATACTCATTTGCTGCTCCTTTTCTGATAAGAAAAACCTTATAATTCCATAAAAAAAGTGTTTTTCAAGGGATATGCTCTATGGTTATTTATAAAGATGTTATTATTAACTCTTTTATTCCTAATAAAATCTGTATACCATGTTTAATCTCACAAGTCTACTAACCTTATAAAATATACTGCATTCCCTAAAGTTTAGTTAGATATTAAAGCAAGACTGAGCCCTAAAAACCCAGAATTTACAAGAAATACTACATTATGATGATTAAGAGATTTTAATAATCAATATTAAAAAAATTCACCTTAATATTTGAAAAATACCTAGAATTTGTTTGTAACACTGGACCTCAACGTATGCAAATGTACCTAACATATGCAAAGTAAGACTTCTGCCTTAAGCCACACCCTCAATGCTTAGTTCAACATTTCCTGTATGTTTATATCAATTAATGAAAAATTTCCATTTCAAACTAAAAGCTGAACAACAGTTCTCTCAACTGAGTCTTATTTTTATTCTAGCTAGTGAGAATGTGAGTTAACAATACCATTTAGTTTTAAATATGAAATGTTTGTCATGCAGGTTTGAGATGTATTTGTAAATAATTTCAACTACAATACCTCTTTTTTTAAACTTATTTTGATGTCTAACCATTAAATTTTAGAAGAAGTAAAACACTGGCCTGCATAGTTTTCATTATTTATTACCAAAGAGAGCAAATCAACAAAAGGTATCATCTAGCCGGGCAGTGGTGGCACACGCCTTTAATCCCAGCACTTGGGAGGCAGAAGCAGGTGGATTTCTGAGTTTGAGACCAGCCTGGTCTACAGAATGAGTTCCAGGACAGCCAGGGCTACACAGAGAAACCCTGTCTTGGAAAAACCAAAAAGAAAGGTTATCGTCTTGCTAGTTATATGATTTCAACCAAAAACATACAGTTCTATTTATTTTTCAAAGTGGTGTGTTCATGCTTCAATAAGAAAATATAATTCACACACACTGAGATGGAGAAGGTGATAACCCAGATATTCGATCAAAACATGCATAAGTACATCACATACTCCCCCCCCCACATCACGCACATATATACACACACATGTATACATACATACATACACTCATACAGAGAGAAAAAGAGACAAAGAGAAAGAGAGAGGAGGGGGTCAGGGGCAAAGGACAACAGACAGACAGATAGACAGACAGACAGACAGATTGACTAACTGAGACAGACACCAAGACCTTTGGTTCTCCAGCCATCTTTGATGTAATTATCACAGCACTTCATTTGAGACCAAACATCCACCTGTGCATGTACATCATGAACATAAGAACTGCAGCCACCGTAGTTCAGTTCTGTCAAGTTAATTTAGACAACTGTGAAGAATGTTCAAAGACAGTATGAAACATTCAGAAAGGGCCATTTCCTGCAGGAAAAATTATTTTCCTCATTAGAAACCATTGGTTTTCATCAATACTCTTCAGATTAAAGAGCTACTCAAGGGTCTCTTCTTCTGCGTTTCCCTTATTTATGTCTTTCTCTTCCTCAGTGGATGGCTCTGATCATAGCAAACTCAAACATAAGACAAAACATAACAACAACAAATAACCAAGAAGATAAATTAACAACAACAAGAGACCCTCACTGGGTGAGTTTTCATGCATGGGTGACACATACATGAAATCTGATCTGTTCTGAAAGCGCTGCTATTCTTGAATTTTCAGTCCTTTGTCATCTCTTTGCTTAAATGTTTCTAATCACCATTTACTGGTGTTTTGGAGACTGACCCTTTGAAATATGTTTATATCGCTGCATGTAATTTATTAATATAAAATGGCATCCCATATGAAAATATCATATGTTACATGTATTTTCAAAGCAGGGGCAATTCGAAGGCAGCTTTAGGCTTATTTTCTAAGAAGAGAGGAGAAATGACTGATCTTCATGCACAGCACATGCATTTTTTTCCACTAGTAGACAGCAACAACTTATTGTTATTACTGTAACCTGAGATCCTTGAGTCTTTCACCCATTGATCATGAACACATTTGAGGTAGTCATACATCCTTTAAGGCTGTAGGTAAGTTTTTATGTTTATTGTTGTTTCTCTTCTGAGGATCTATTTCCTCTTTTATATTTCTCTCCAAAGTAAAATATAAAGCTTCTGAAGGAGTAAGTGACTCTGATTAAGCACCTGGTGCTTTCACCTGGTGCTTTCCCTGGCCTGATAAAAGCATCCTTTATTGCAGGTTCTGGACACTGTGCTCTCAGTAAGATCCCCGCTTAAGACAGACACTCAGGAAACCAAGAGAGTGGACTGAAAGAAGCTTTGAAGACACATAGAGAAAGCAAAGCGATTCGCCGAAGGAAGCACTCACAGCTATCTAGAAGTCGGCTAGGGCAAGAGCAGTACTGTAATCAGGTATGTTAATCTCTCTTCCACAACTGCTATCTTCAACAATGTCAAAAATGCATGCCATATAGAGAAATATATAAGATAATTGGTAAGCCTTTTATATTCTCTGCATATGTTATCGGAAACACTAATCCTGAAATTAAACTATTTTCAAGTTACATCTATTTCCTCCTAGGAGGGAGCATGTATCCACAGTGATATTGTAGAGTAAGACAGCAAATTATAGGAAGTCTGTTCCTCCTTTCATCATGTGGACTCTGGTTAGTGAATTCAACTTGTCAGGCATGGAATCAAGCACTATTACCAGGTGATATATCCTGCTGGCCCCCTTTTGAACTATTAATGAATATAAAATATATGCTGGATACTACTAGAATTCAACAATATTATTAGAAGTCTTTAGAATTCAACTGCTTTAACAACCAACTTTTCTGAGTTTGGCCTTAAAATACACTCAAAGCTTGTGGCTCGTCATAGTGTGAATTTATATCACAAGATGTAATCAACAAAACATAGTCTCTGAAATAATTAGTTAAAAACTAGGCATTCATCACTGCAAACAACGGACCTTATGATTGTGACAACTCCCTTAAACACAGAAGGCAGTCGACTTGAAGCACGCTGTCTACAAAATCTGAATACAATGACTGGCATAAAAATAAAAATTTAAAAAAAAAACAATTGAATTTAAAGATGTCTTCAAATAACTATGGAATAAAATAACCAGTAACTCTTTCACTGACTGCTTCTCTACGCTGCCATGACTCTGCCTATTCTCTTTGGCCTTGGAAAGCCAAGAGTAGCATACATGCCTTTCATTCACTGGAAGTATCTATGTACTACATAGGGAGGTTGTGTACTGTTGGTCACTGTGTTTAATTTTCTCTTTCCAAATGACTTCCATTATTCTTCTGAGAAGATGCTCCCTGGTACTCAAGAGGCCCTACTTCAAAATGAAAGTATCTATTTCTTCTCTAAGATCCTGCTAACACCTCAATAACAGGATCACATGAAATAGGACGTTGAAAGATACCAGAACCAGAACCCGAGAAGATGAAGAGTCACTTTATGAATAATTACTCACCTCCTAGGTTTCTAAGTAGAAATGGTAGTTCTAATTTCCATGAGCTCAGCAGAGTTACCCAGACCATTCTTTCTTTCCTCTCTGCCATGACTAACACAGAAACCCATGAATCACCACTTCCTCAGCCTTGCTCACGAAACGCTAAAGGTCTAGAAGTAACAAGCCATGAGTAGGGCCATAAACACAAATGTGTGACCTTTATCGACAAGCAATTATAGGTGAGTCTATGAATGTGTGGCTCAATTTACAATAAACTATTGTGGTAATCCAAAAGGGCAGATTTGATTAGTTTACACTTGTGACGGGAATGTAACTATAACTTCCCCACCTGCTTGGGGTCCTCTAGATTTTGAGCTTGCCCCTGGCAGGAAATAGACTTCTTAAAATTCATTCTCTGTGAAGAGATAGCAACATCTCCAGGAAGAGAATAGCTGAACCCAACTGGGAGCAAGAGAGTAGCCAGGTAGCTCGTGACCAGTCAGCTGCTCAGAGATCCCCCTGGGCCAGTCTGCTCCCAGCCCCCCAGAACATTGCAGCAAACCACATGATGCCTTTCCTCCCAAGCAGTGCAGTCCAATAGAAAGTTCTACCAGGGTACCACAAATACTCAACCCCTATTTGGAAAAGTAGTTACAGTGGAGGCAAGAGATTTACCAGCTTAATTGTTAAAAAGCCATTCTAGACCTTTACAAAAGCTACAAAGTAGCACAAGCTACAAGGTTATAAATTATGGAATGGGGGGAGGATGTTACTAAGGAAACTACATCTCTTTAAATATTTGAAAGCAGCATTGTTTCTCTGCAGAACTCAGCAACTGACAATGTTGAGCCCCTTACCTTGCTGTACCATCCCCACTAGGAGCAGCAGTGAAGTGCTCGCTCCCCAGGTAGAAGAAAAATCAGGGGCAGAAGGTTTTAATCCCCAAGGTCACACCCTCAAATCTCTGAACCCCCAAAGGCATACTGTTTCTTTCCGTTGCATGCCTGCACTCTGTCCCCCCTTATATGAACAGTATTCCTCTTAGTCCACAACCTAGCACCACACAGAAATGCAGGCCTGTTTACAGAACTGATCTACCATCCAGACTGTGTATAGGTCAGAACAAATCAGACCTGGGCAGCCTTTTCCAAACCCTTGAAAGGAACAATCTGTATGCATCTAGTATTTTTCTATTTTTAAGACTAAGCGCCGAAGCCCTCTAGATAACTCCGTCAACAATGAAAACAAAGTCTCTTTGATTAATCAGAAAAGATAAAGGGATGCTCCCTAATTACCTATATATCAAGTTGTTAGTTCAATACAATACTGAAGAACATAAAACTCAATGTACACTTCAGCTATACATTCAAATAATTCACATAATGTGACCAAATTATCATCTATATTTTAAAATTATATATTTAATGTAGTTCCCATTTTCAAAGCAAAGTACTCTTTATTCTCTGGTAGAATAGAAATGATGCATCTTAATATCTTACCCTTTTGCATAATTCAACAACGAATCCCATTAGCTTTATAGCCATCTTATGAGTAATAGCATAGTTTGCTTTACCTGCCCTTGAATGCAACGTCTGAAGTAGTAGAAACTGCAGAAACACAGCAAGCCGAACAGCAGCATCGGAAGGGTTAAGTAAAGGGCTACTGACACCAAATCATTAAATTCCAGCTAGCAATGGCAGAAGCCCAAAACACAGTTAAAAAAAAATACCAACATGCAAAAATCTAAATAAAATTTCCCCCAGTTCTTGATATCTCAGTGAAACCCCCCAAAGCCTGCAGTCCCCAACATTATACATATTATACAACAGTAACACTAAGCAAGGCCCTGAGTGCTGTTGTCATAGAGTCAGATGCCTGCAGTGCTAAGATTCCTATTGATCACTGCTTTAATCTATGCCGTACTGTGCTGTACTGAACTGACTCTCACGGCAGCAGACAGCAAAGCCCTCTCACCCCCAAATTAACCATTTCCTAAAGCACTACACGGATGCTGGCGCTCCCTTGCCCTCAGAGAGGAAACTCTGTGGTCCCAGAAAGCTATCAAAGGAGAAAGACTCCGGCCGCTGTTCTTCCTCTCTCGGGGACACTTCACTGTGCTCTCCGGAATCTCCAGTGACAAAGTAGAACGGACCCTTGCCAACTTCAGAAGCCCCCCAAACTCACCTGAAATAATCTGATCCCATTATCAACCCCTAGGAGTGGTCCTGCCAAGACCCTGGTCATAGACCATTTCCTCTGCAGTTTTCCTAAATGAGGCACGGCACCCAGTGGTAACAACTGCACCAGGGCACATGGAACAGAAGCCAGGAGGGACTGTTGGGAACAGAAGAAAACTGCTTGTTCAGACTTTCCTGTATGATCATCCCACTGCTAATGGCTCTGCTCCAGAGGACAAAAGGACATACCTAAAACAGGGAGCTGGGGGGACCGGAGTACATTTGTGATATTAAAAGATGTGTGTCTGTAGTCATATAATTCATAGTGTAACAGGAATGTCAATAGAGCAAAAATTAATCATTTTATCAGTAATTCACCGACATTCACTCCATCCATATCACAACGTGTTCTAAGGAGCAATAGCAACATTTGCAAAAAAAGGAAATTAGTTGAAAGAAATTCCAGTTCCACTTAATTAAGGCAAAATGGTCAGTCACCCGAAACAGTAGCAGAGGTTAATACACTCCTCTAAGCCAGCCCAGGGCATTCCAAGCCCCCCCCCCCAGGGAGGCTGCTTCTAATTTGTTTCATAATATAAGCTCATAAATGGTAAAGCAGGGAGAATTGGTATCTGTCATCAACTTAAAAGAATATGCTGTATTTACTTAAATAACATGAACTTGCCTAAGAAATCCTATAAGAAAGAACCAATAGCACTTAAAAATTTACTGCTTCGTAATTATGGTAACAACTTAAAAAACCAGTCTCTACCAAACTGACTACTTTATACATACCCCGCCCCACGCCGAAGAACATTCTTTTAGCCCCACATAGGACCCTTAAAGGGATTTTCCCTTTGCTTTTTACAAATTTCCAGATGTGCTTTAATCCAACATTAGTCAAAAGTTAACTAAGTTACAGCCTGGGAAAGAAAAAAAGCAATACATAATAATTGGAGGCCTTTCTATATGCCAAACACACCACTGTCTGATAATATTATTTAATCCATTTATTTTATAGGGACGTGATAAAATTATATTGAACACAACAAGTGCTACCTAGCAAAGCTTATTAATTTGCCCAAGGTCATGTGATCTAAACATAGCGCTCTGGATTCGGAACTTGTCTTCATCTGAGATGAAATCTCACCAGACTGATATGATTGGGAAGTTTTCACCTTGACTTCCAACTGGGCCCAGGTGTTTTGTTTGCCTTTTTTTGAAAAAAAAAATTATTTATTTTTTCTCAAGTGCAAGCGACTTGTTGGAGAGGGGAACTGGGCTGCTCTGCTGGGGTCCATAACCTTACACTTCTCCTTTCCTTGTTCTGTGAAGGTTGTTATGGAGCTGGGAGAGGTGCTTGAGAAACATTGTTTCTTTTACTATGTGAGTGTCCTAAGACCAACAAAGCCAGGATGCACAGACAGCCAGGCATGATGAGTAGTGGACAGCCCAAACTTTGAGAACTCTATTCATTTTCTGTATCTAAAAATATTACCATGACCCCACCTCACCCCTCATGAACCTTATCAGCCACATCAGTAAGTTAAACAAAATGTATAGTTTTGTGTTGATTACGAGCCAAAACTCAAAGGCTTGTCTTTTACATACTCTGGGCTTCCTATTTTCTCCTGCCCCACGTACCTATCGGTGTGTGCTAATTTTAAATGATAAGCGACTTTCAGTGTTATTAATCTGATATTTATCCCTCATTCTATCTCATATGTTTGTATTATATTGTGTATAATTTCTTTGTGTTCTCTAAACTACCTTGATGTAATTAAATTCATCAAATGGTAATAAATTTTGTTTTTAACGGGCCAACAACAAAATCAACATCCTTAATAAAGCAAGCAGGCCTGCGAAATGGTATAATCAGCGGGCAGTTTTCAAACTACAAAACAAAGAGTCAGTACTAGGGTAAAAAAATATTATTGGCCCTTTTTGTAAAATAGCTTTTTAGCCATTTCTGGATGCTGTGTGCCATCATATCTCATTCAAAGCGACAGATATCATTCACTGAAGACCAGTAACACTAGCAGAAAAAATAACAAATCCCTATTACAATTTTATAAATTTAGAAATTTATACTAACTCTATTGACTTACTTACTAGTTCTTATTTGAAAGAACTCTTCCCACTCGGAGTGACAGGAATTCCTCTGGGTGTCAGAGTACACAGCCTAACCCTCCCCTGCCATGCCACAGCTATCCCAAGCCCAGCACACTGGTTTCCTCAGAGAGGGCATACACAACGCTAACACCAGCAGTAATTGTGAGTGGTCTACCTTCGGATTGTTTAACTAAGAGACACTGTAGACTATGTGACAGTCTGTGCACGTTAAAGTTCGGGGTTTTCCACTAAAACCCAGTACCCATTGTCTTGAAAAATGGACAAGCTTCCTGTGGTTGGACAGATTTCCATAAAATGACAGCTGTCGCTTGTCCTGTCCCTTGGTCTCTGCTTTCACTTCAGATCATGAAGTATGAACTCGTTGACTGAAATCCAAAACCCAAGCACAATTAAACAATTTACTATTGTCTTTGGTTTCACAGATCACCAACTTCCTGATCTTTCAAGCTCTTCTTGAATAGTACATATAAACAGAAATCATAAATAGGACCGCCTCCTGTAACCTTCAGGCCTTGCTGTATACCCTGTGATCTCATTTTGGAAAAATGGAATAAAAATAAAGTTGACAATGAAAAAGTTGCTCCATTTAGAAAATGCAAGAAAATTACTCTGAACCTTGTACAAAGACATACGGATATTTAGACCAGGAACAAATGGGAGTGCTTAATATAGATTTGGATACAACCCGGAAAGAGAATGAAGCACAATTACGGTTCCCCAGTCTTACCAGCACATGCTCCACGAGTCTCAGGCTTTCCCGCCTCAGAATCCACAGACCTCAGCTCTCCCCACCCTTCTGCCGAGACGGGTATCCCAGATGCACACATCACAGCCACCATGCAAAGAAATGGAGCCCGAGAACAGCAGCTCTGCACTCACTACCCAAGACCTTATCGGAGAAGAGTGTGTACTTCTTCCTCCATCGCCACGCTGCTATCATTGAACGAGAGGAGCAACCGAAAATGGAAACTGAAGGAAAACGTTGGTGTGAGCACGGGAGAAGTCTCCCCGCATGACTGACTCGGGTCATGGCAGGCACCGTGCGGCTACCCAAAAGAGTGGAGAAAAGATCGTGCGCAAACCTCGGCGGGCCTGGCAGGAAGAAGACGGGTAGCATTTACTGAGAAGAAGCATATTGGCATCTCTGCTGGGTTTTAAGCAGATCCGCAGGATTCAGGAAATAAGCTCTCGGTTCCCTGCCAGATGACACTATGCTCCTAGCCATTCCTTATGTTTACTTATCGCCCAAATTACTTTAACTAGTGTCCTTTGTCCTGCTGGGAGCTTATTTGTAGAGAGAACTAAATAAAGGACTTTTATGACAATGAAATGGCCTTTAGCCGACATGATGATTTCTGGAAGTGTTAGTCGTCAGCTTTTGCTCAGTACCATTAAAAGTCAGTAAATAGGCAGCACTTCTTACAGTTTGATATTAGATTTATAAAGAAAAACCTCTGTATTACTTCTGAAAATGTTGAATGGAATGAGGCTACATTTGTATCTACCATTTGTTTTGTATGTATCACTATGTAAAATAGGATCTCTTTTTTTTTATTTGCCTATCAGAAGAATCTTCAAAAATAAGTGTTGAAATTATAGGTGCCAATAGTATAGTGTTTTTCCAAGATGAAAATTTGTGCATCTTGATAGATAATATTCATGCTTCCGTTATGAAAGAAATACTTTCCATTTCTACCCTGTGAACTATTCCACCAAAGCCAATAGGTGCAAAAGATGTTCAGTATCTTTTCTGCTCACACCTGTTATTTTTGAATTTTAATACAAACAATATTGTAGAGGCTAAAAACACTGTAACTTTCTCGAACATGAGTACATTTCATAGTTCCTAAGGCATATTCATTTATATTATGGCAAGTCTGAAAAATAACTCAAGATGGAGAATTTTGTGGCAAAGTTATCATTAAAAACTTGCAAATAAATAAAATCACAATTGTTAATGTGTTTGTTATTTGCATGCTGTAACTGTTTTCTGGAGACTTACTACCTCTGTCCGCCTAGGCCTAGGCCTGGAAGCTTTTAGCCTCCGTACAATTTAGGCCTAGAATGTTTTCAGCTTCTGAGACTTAATGCTGAATAAACTCACCCTTTCTTGTTCTTTCTGATCTGGCTGGCTGCTTCAACTCAGCTCTTCTGGCTAAAATCCTCTCCAAGCTGACTGATTCAATTTGGCTTCTCTCTCCGCCTCTGACTGAATTGCTCTGCTTGACTTCATAATAACTTGGGCAATTTGTTCTAATCTTCTGGCTCCTCCTCATTCTTTGGCTCATTCTGTCTTCACCTGTGCATAACTTGTTCTTTCTTCTACTTGTCTCTGTAAGACTCTCCTGGTACAATTGGCTTCCCTCTTTTTCTCTCTTTGTTTCTCTTTTCTGTGGTGTTCTCTTAAGTAGCCTCCTTTTCCTGTCTGTATGAGTGTTGGGCATAGCCTATCTATCAAATTTTCTCTGATTCATCACTTTGTCTGCCACTCAATTAGACATCACCTTTGAACATGGGTACTTACTTCTGCAGACTAACTTTACCCTCATTGTTTGGGATTTAAGGTGTGTTCAAAAGGCATGTCTGTATTCCAACCAATGGATTAAAGGTCTGTGCGAAGGCTGAGCCACACCCTAACTAGAAACAGGTTTTTACAATAAATAATACAATCTCGGGGTTCACTGTGTGATCAAATATGCTGCAGCACATAATATATAAAAAATAACCAGATTCAAAGTGTGCACAACTCAACCATAAAGAAAAATGAAGTTAAAAAATTTTCAGTAAATGAATCAACTTAGACTGTGTGAAATTAGGAAAGGTCACAAGATCTTGGAAGGAAGAACTCACATTTTACCTATCATATATGGACTCTGCATGATTACATATACATATACACATATGCATATACATATGTGAAAAGTTGTACATGTGGGTATAGTGTAACACGAAGAAAAGAGAACAAGACAGGCGTTAGGATGTGGGTAATGGCCAATGTAAGGTAATGGCCAAGGGTTGTGAAAGAGGACATAAACTATTATTTCAAGTTCTATTTCTATCATGGATTTTTTTTTTTGATGGTGGATAAAATACTCTATACTGAAAGTGAAAACTTAAATAGGAAACTCAACAGCTTCCATTCTGGTGGCAGGCAGTTTTAAATGAGTGCCTCTAGAGAACATAGCCTTGAAAACAACATATATAGCAAGAATCCATTTGTGGGGATACTGATTTGAGCCTGGTCATTCAGCTATGACAGACTGCTTTTGTATTGATTAGCTTCACATAGTTCCAAGCCACACTATATTGCATCTGATATGCACTGGTACTTAAGAAACACCAGCAGGACAAATTGTTGGCAGAAGAGTATAATTATCTTGCTGTTGAATATGTAGTTGTGTAAACACCAGACCTCCTTAGAAATACTAGCATTATTAATTTGTACCACCAAGAGTAAAACACAATTCTTATAAAAAGTATGAAAGAATACATTTAAATGCAGGTATTTTTCTCTGGGCCATTTCCCTTAACTAAATGCAAAGCACACAGTTATTTTCCACCTTTGAAGCTTCTCTGGAAGTGTCCAAAGGAGAACCCTACACTGACGCTCTTCTGTAATTCTTTTTAAGCTCCTTGGCATATGTGCTTCGGGTAGATTCTTTCCTCAAGCCCCAAATCCGAACACTGAGTAAAGCTTTTGGCATTAAAATATTAAATGATGATATTTCAGTACTACAGACGTACACACAGCAGGTCGGGAGCACAGCAAGAGTTTGCATCTGACGGTGTCAGCAACCAGCCATGCTAACAATGCTTCAGCCCACCATCTCCGTGGGCCTGAGGAATGACTTCTACCTTGTGGCTAACCTTTGGTGATTTACAGCTGAAGCTCAGAATCTCAGCGGGGTTATAATACACTATATGCTGCTGGCTTAGCTCTGCCATGCTCTGTTGTCAGTAGCTTAGGTAGCTACTAGCAAGTACTTGTGAAAACAAACAGATCCCTGATCCACAGGGTTCAGATCAGGCCGCATGTTCCTTCCGATTCTAAAATAGTCTCCGTGCACATCCACAGTCAAGGCTTCAAGAAATGCTGCATCAAGGATTTGTTAGTCCATTAACACCCGTCAAACAAATTTGAACATATTTTTTGGCAACTGCTCCATATTAGAAGCAGTTGAGGAAATGCTTGCATTATTAATCCTCATTTCTGATAGGTTGAAAATATGGTCATTAACAAGAAAGATAGGGAACTAATGGATTCTCTTTTTACTGATCTAGAGGTGGTGCTATCCAGGGTCAAGCTGGAGTGGCTTCATTAAGAGTAGGCATTGTTCCATATCCTTCTCAGTCATTAAACTGTCTGTGGTCATGCTTCCAAAATAGCAGCCCAGCTATCTGCATCATGACTGACATGTGCATGCCTCGGTATTAATGTCTTCTGTTTATTCAATACCACACTGACATCACTGTCTTGAGTCTACCCTACAAAACATAATAAATATTTAAAAAATCTACCAAAAGAAAGTCTAACTGGCATACAAAAAGCAGTTCAAACACACACACACACACACACACACAAGTAAGTCATTATACAAAATAACATTTTGTAGATTAACAAGATTATGAGAGAATGCAAGAGTAGTTCTAAAGATATCAGGATGAATAAAAATTGTAGGATTTGAGAAAGTAGTGTATTTAGTTCAATTTTCTGGTATCTAGACAATTATTCACATTTTTAATTTTCTTTGACTGAAGACTTCAACTTATGTTTATTAGGATTTATGTCTCCCACAAGGGGGCTCTGAACAACAGAAGCAGATCTGGTGATCAACTCTGTAGCCTAGAAAGTTTTAGGAAAAGGACAAAAGGACAGTGTGATTGATGCCATCCAGGGACTATATCCCACATCACTCAAACTCTAATTAACATGCAGGGCATGTATTGTAGTCTAGATTCAATAATGGCATCTAATAATGGTATACATCTATAGCATACATACATATGATCACACACTTGTATTTCAGTGTGTTAGAAGGCAAATATATCTTCAAGTATCGGGCGATATAATTTACCTCAATTTGTGTTATATTCTAAGCCCAGATTACTAAAGATTCTAGATGAAACTGTCACAATATTAGATATGATATAAAGGGAGACAGGTGAAGCTATATGCCAAAAAGTCAGACAGATAATGGTAGACCATGTTCCTGGAGTGGCGTTTTGGGGCTTGATTCATCTTACGGGATGTCTCCCCTGTGTAACTGACCAGCTTACTCCAGCTGTCCTAGCAAAGCGGTGCACACGCGTTGACCTCTAGAATGAGATGCTTAAAGGATAGCTGGAAGTAAGAGCACATGCTATAGCCACAGGTATACTTCTCCAGAAATGACAGTAAACGAGGCAAAAAGGGGGGTGCAGCAAGATGGCTCAACAGGTAAAAGCACGTGGCATGCAAACTGGTCAACCAGAGTTCAAAGCCCAGACCCACAAGAAGGTGGAAGAAGAGGCTCCCTCCACAAAGTTGTCCTCTGACCTCCACGTGTGCACTATAGAAATGGCATGCCCACACATCTAATGCTACACACACACACACACACACACACACACACACAGAGAGAGAGAGAGAGAGAGAGAGAGAGAGAGAGAGAGACTACATAAACTTTTATAACAGAATATGTGTCAAAATAAAACGGAGACCAATAGCAAAAGCCATAAACTAAACTCTAAACTCTTTGGGCACACTGTCTTACCTTACACAACATGAAGGGATTGTGAAGAGTTTTGCACTTAGGGCTACATCATAAAGGTATGAGGACAGAACAAGACAACACCTGTTCAAGGTCACATTGATTATATATCTTGGTTTAGAGTTAGAGAACAATGTCTGCATAATAAATCCAACCTGAAGCGCACACCTTGGGGACGGAATGAGATTTTAGTTTCATTTTTGCGGGGAGGGGGAATAAGGAAATTTTATTAGGCTTACATTTCTTGGGTCAGAGTCCATTGAGGGAATCCAAGGCAGAAATTCAGACAAGGTGGGAACCTGGAGGCAGGAGCTGATACAGAGGCCCTGGTTTGAGGGGACAGGAGGGGTTGCTCTGTACTGGCTTTCTCTTTATGATCTGTTCAGCAACCTGTTTTTTTTCTTTTATTAATCATTTTATTTGTATACATTTCAAATGATATCCCCCTTCCCAGTTTCCTTGCCACACCCCCCATCCCATCCCCATTTTATTTGTTTACATTTCAAATGATATCCCTTTTCCCAGTTTCCCCTCTACAAACTCCCCCATCCCATCTCCCCTCCTCTTTATCTCTAGGGGGCTGCTCCTCCACACTCACAGCTCACTGCTCCAGCATCCCCCTATGCTGGGGCATCAAGCCTCTACAGGTCCAGGAGCCTCCTGGCCCATTGATACCAAATAAGGCCCTCCTCTGCTACATATGTATCTGGAGCCATGGATCCCTCCATGCATACTCTTTGTTTGGTAATCCCCAACACTACTGCTGATGCCAAGAGGTGCTTACTGACAGGAGACTGGTATGGCTGTTCCCTGAGAGGTGCTACCAGAACCTGACTAATAGAGATGCAGTTATTTACAGCCAGCCATCAGACTGAGTCCAGGACCCCAATGAACGAGGTAGGGGAAGGACTGAAGGAGCTGAAGGGGATTGCAGGCCCATAGAAAGAACAAGATCAACTAACCGGACCACCCAGAATTTAGGTTCTTATACCCAGAGCTCAGTGAGAAACTGGATTGTGGATTTATCTTAGGCATATGAAGTTTTGAGATGCACCCTCCTTCCACTGTAGGAAAAGCACTTTTTAAGGTCCTGGCCTTAGGAAGAAATATTAGTTTCAATTCCCTGGATTTTCTGAAGACAAAATTCTTCACACCCTGTGTGCTTTTGAGTCCCAAGCTCCGAGCCATATCGGGTATTGATTTACCCACAGGCAGCTGCTTAAACTTTACCCCACAAATACTTAAATCTTGTTTCCTATTTCATTTCTGGAACTTAGGAATTTTTAATTGACACCAACTCTTTCTCTTTCCCTTTTACATTTTTTGTAGGGGAATTTGACTGTTTTTGATTTATTAATCTTAGGCATATTCATATCAGCTCTAAAGGGCTTCAAATGATGTCCTGATTAGCTTTTTCCTCTCCGTCATATTGGCATCTGTAAATGATATTTCTAAGTCTGAAAGCCATTAAAGGGATACATTCATTTGTCTTTGCTGGGCTACAAGTCAAGTAATGCTGTCTGGATCAATGGAGCTTTCTTTATTACCATGTTAGCCAGCCATTCAGTTCCTTACTATTGTCACAGACAGAAATTATTTCTTCACTGTAAAAACAACAGGCTGAAAAACCTAAGGATGAGAGTTGAGAAAAACATGACGAATTTCAAATAACAAGTTATGAAAGAACATATACAGTGGTCAAAAGAATTAAGACCACTCTCCTGCTGCATGGAAGAAATGCTACACAGAAACAGGTATATGTATATATATATATATATATATATATATATATATATATATATATATATGCTACCCTTCTTTATTTGAAGCCCATTAATATCTTTTTAAATATTCAACAATGTAAATCACAGCCCGTGATTTCTCAGAATAGATAACAGGTTGGAGTAAGACCATTTCAAATGGACTCATAGGTTTGTGTAATTGCTCCCTGGT
This sequence comes from Apodemus sylvaticus, assembly GCF_947179515.1. Taxonomy (NCBI): domain Eukaryota; kingdom Metazoa; phylum Chordata; class Mammalia; order Rodentia; family Muridae; genus Apodemus; species Apodemus sylvaticus. The sequence goes on from NC_067480.1 coordinate 91,977,985, forward strand.
TGTTTGCGCGGTCTGGGTAGGATTAGGATTAGGATTTGTGGCCATGGAGGAAATATATCACTGGGGTGGCATTTGAAAATTCTAAAGACTCAAGACATTCCCAGTTTGTCTGATCACGATGTGAGTTTCTAGCCACAGCTCCAGCGCCATGTCTGCCTGCCTGCCTGCTGCCCTATGTGAAGGCGACAGACTCTAGTCCCTTGAAACAATGAACCCCACCCGCCCAAAGCCCTGCTGATCTTGTGGTGTTTTATCACAGAAATAGAAGTATAAGTAATGCAGAAGCAAAACCCATGGATGAAGTATTGCTGTGACAGATCTAACCATGTGGGTTTTGTTTTTGTACTTGTTTGGTTTTGTTTGGGGGATTATTTTATTTTTTCTTTGTTTCGGTTTATTTGAATGAATGTGTGAAGACCCTGGGACATTGGAAGAGAAAAGCAGATTGCTGCAAGCACAGACTGATGGCCACCCTAGGAGAAGCTTGGAAGATCACAGCACCGAGAGTGAGAAGAAGCTTGGACGATCATAGCACTGAGAGTGAGAAGAAGCTTGGAAGATCACAGCACCGAGAGTGAGAAGAAGCTTGGACGATCATAGCACTGAGAGTGAGAAGAAGCTTGGACGATCATAGCACCGAGAGTGAGAAGAAGCTTGGAAGATAAAAGCACCGAGAGTGAGAAGAAGCTTGGAAGATCACAGCACCGAGAGTGAGAAGAAGCTTGGAAGATCACAGCACTAAGAGTAAGAAGAAGCTTGGAAGATCACAGCACCGAGAGTGAGAAGAAGCTTGGACGATCATAGCACCGAGAGTGAGAAGAAGCTTGGAAGATCATAGCACTGAGAGTGAGAAGAAGCTTGGAAGATCATAGCACCGAGAGTGAGAAGAAGCTTGGAAGATCATAGCACCGAGAGTGAGAAGAAGCTTGGACGATCATAGCACTGAGAGTGAGAAGAAGCTTGGAAGATAAAAGCACCGAGAGTGAGAAGAAGCTTGGACGATCATAGCACCGAGAGTGAGAAGAAGCTTGGACGATCATAGCACTGAGAGTGAGAAGAAGCTTGGAAGATCATAGCACTGAGAGTGAGAAGAAGCTTGGACGATCATAGCACCGAGAGTGAGAAGAAGCTTGGAAGATCACAGCACTGAGAGCGATGTGGACTGTGGATACGCAGCTTAGGAAGCTTCAGAGGGAAGCAAAGACTGGAACAGCAGGTGCCCTACAAGCCATCCCTGTTCCATGTTGGCAAAGGCTATGGGCCAGCTCTTTTCCTTAATTCCGTTACACAGGCTGGAAGCTAAGCAGGGAGGAGTCTTGACCTGAGCTCTCCTAGCCCTTTAATCCCTTTAATATAAGGCTTTTCTTTAATCTGGTTCTCTCCATGAACCCAGGAGCTAGCTCCATTCTACTTCCTGATGCTCCTTCCCTCCGCACACCGTACACGTTGTAGTCTTCCTTGCTTAGCTTGTTGCTTTTTTATTATAGATCTGCATAAAAGTGACCACTAACAACCACAGGACAAAACTTCCCACTTTAGCCTGAGGCTGACAAAGGCAAAGGCAAAAGGCAGCTGCATTCTTTGCCAAAATATCACGAGAACAGTCTCTAGGTCACGAACTTAAATTCTTTTCCTCTGAAACCTCTTGAGTGAAGCCCTTATCCTCCACAGCACTTGCCTTCCACGCTTCAACTAGTATGGCCCACTAAGCCCCACTTAAAGCATTCAATTGTTTTATAATCCACAGCCCCAAAGTCCATATCTCTCCAGACAAAAACAGTCAGGCCTTTCCCAGCAATACCCTAGTCCCTGGTACCAACTTTTATCTTAGTTATGATTTCCATTCCTGTGAAAAGACACCATAACCATAGCAAGTCTTATAGAGTAAAATCCTTATGCTGCCTTACAGTTTCAGGGGTTTGGTGCATTATCGTCATGGTGGGAAGCTTGGCAACATACAGGCAGTCATGTTTCTGGAGACAGAGCTGAGAGTCTCTATATTTTCATCAGACAGAAGGCAGAAAAGAAGACACACAGGCATGATTTGAGCTTCTGAGCCTCAAAGCCCCATCCACTGTGACCCTCTGCTTCCAACAAAACCACACATAAACTAACAAGGTCACACTTCCTAAAAGTGCCACTCCCCATGGGACAAACATTCAAACACATGAGTCTATGGGGACCATGACTATTCAAACCAGCACAAACAAGCTCTTCCTGCTTTCTGCCCTTGTCCTAAGAATTTACCCGATGATGAAATAAAAAGAAATAGACTCTTCTCTTTGTTGGAAGACATTAATGATGTCCTAATAGTGACTCTGTGGCATGTTAATTAGTAATCACTGGTATGATCTTCAGTAAATAAGAATGAATGGGAGAAAACCAAATACAAGTTGTCCAGTTTGAAGAGCAAGGGACTATCAGGAGATTTAATGTGATGAAGGAGATAAGGGAATTAAAAGGAAGCCAGCTCCACACTTGAATACAAAGAAGAACACTCTCAGAGAAATATCCCTCCCAGCTGATCTCCCAACTAGCGAAAGAAAAAAGCTGAGAAAAGTTTCTACTCCTATAGCAAACTAAAAGGGAATTATTGAAAATGGTTTCTGCAAATGTAATCAAGGGGCAAGTCTCCACCTCAAGCAGGCAGCCAGTTAAATAGTGTTGCCCATGCAGTTCTGGCTCTAGAATCATGAAGGATTCAAGAAAAAAAATATAGGAATGCCACTGGGGCCAAGCAATGTGGGGCAGGGCAATCCTTGAATGAAACCTCTGAGAGGGTAAGAGACCCTAAGAGTACCATTGCTTGAAGCTGTGAAAGAGAGGCTACGGTTGTGCTGCAGATTCCTAGATGTTAGAGTCCATGATGGCTGACCAAAGGCATGGCATCAGCATCTGTAGAAGGCTCATATGTTAAAGATACTAGAGCTGAGATACCTGCCAAGAATATCTGTACACAGGAGTGGAACCAGCCCAAGAGAGTGAGTGGTATTCGTCACATGAAGCCAAGCTAGATGGACAGAGCCAGCTGTCTTTTGACATTGTACATGGTGCTAAGGATTTAGTTTTCTTCCTTGCTTTGTCCCAGGACTTCTTCACTGTGTCCCCCACTCATTTCTTTTGGAATGATACTGTACATTATGTCCTTGTATATTGAAAGTATGTAATTTGCTTTTTGATTTTTTACAGGTGATTCAAGTTAAGAGAGTCCCTTGAGACATAGAAGAGATTTTTGAACTTTGAGCTTTTGAACAGTGTTGAGTCTAAAAGACTGTGGAGCACATTTTGCATTATGATATGGCCACAAGCCTATGGAGTCTAGGGTGTGGAACATAAAGGTTTGAATGAGAACAGCTTCCAAAGACTCATGTGTTTGAGTACTGGATCCCAGTTGGTGGAAATGTTTTGGAAAAACCGGGAGGTGTGGCCTTTTGGAGTGTGTGTCACAGGTTTTAAGATTTCAAAAGACTCATTGCATCCACAGTGTGTTCCTGCTTCCTGCTTGTGGTGCATAATGTGAGTTCTCCGGGGCAGCTCCAGTGCCTACCTGCTGCCAAGCAATGATACGACAGTGATGGACCTTCACACTCTTGGACTGTAAACCCCAATTAAACCTATCCATCTACGAGCTGTCTTGGACACTGGTGTTTTATCACAGCAACCAAAAAGTCACTGACATACCTCCCCAAGTTAATGTCTACCGACAAGCTGGGATGGCTAATACTGATCGGTCTAGAAGTGATAAGTTTCTGGCATGCCTGTGAGGGATCATGCTGATGGGTTAATTCATACAGGAAGATCCACCATAACTGGGCAGCATCTTGGAATCTTGGAGTGAATAAGAAGAAATCTAGGTATGCAGCAACATTCTTTTTCAGTTTTTTTTTTTATTGTATATTGGAATTTACTGCTTCAGGATTCTGCCTCTCTGACTCTCCTACACAGTGGACTACAACTTCAAACTGCATTAAAAAAAAAACAGTCTTTTCTCCTTTAAGTTGCTTTTGTTAGACTATTTCATTATAGCAGTTGGAAAAATAAGTAAGACAATGCCAAATAAATCATGCAAAGGGAAATGTTTACTCTGGTTTATAGTTTGTTTAAATGATGTTTTAAAAACTAGTGTCTTATTTATTCTTCCCTCACTTCCCTTAGTTATCATTTATTTTTCTTCTCCAAAATAGTGAGATGGTCAAAATAGAAGCCTATATGCTTATTTTTTTCAAAAAAGTTACTCAAAAGACAACAAGAAAGATGGATATTGAGTTAAAATATGGAGAAAGGTCAATAGCAAGAGTGACCCACCAACAGGAAGACTGGTATAAGTAACCTCTCCCTGGGCAACAGGAAGCAATCTCTGACATGGGTTCCTTCACTCAACAGAGCTGGAAGAAGCTCACGGTCATCTCCCAGAACTATGTTTGCATCTTTGTGATGTAGTACAGGAAACAGCTGAAGAGTCAAAGCAGGAGCTATGTGCCCCAAGACACCATTACTTAAGAGATGCTAATTAATCAATGACATTTTACTAGCCCTACCCTTTCACCAGAAGAATCAATACAGGACATATTCTACCAAGAGGAAAAATAAAGTTGGAAAAAGAGAGGTGTAAGCAGTCATGAAAACCAGACTGTAAATAGCATACTGAATAAGGTGATACAGGGTCAGAAAGAAACACTGTATATTCTCTCCATGTGTGGAGCTTAGTTTCAAATTTCCATATATGAATATTTAGGAAGGAGAAGTACCACCAGAAGAGGTCAGGGAATAAGAAAGCAATCTTTGGGAGGGTAAAAAACGAGCCTTAAAGGAAATTCTAAACATCAAGTTTACTTGAATTTAAGCAATTGCCACCATAATTTCAACTCCCCATTTACTGAACAATATAGTATTGCATGTTTAACTTAATAGAGGATTTCCTAAAGGTCCTTAGTCTTCAATGTAATTCATAATTTCTCAAATGACCAACTCTCTGCAGCCCCAAAATCTAATGTTTATTTCTTTTGTTTTATTAGATATTTTCTTTATTTACATTTCAAATGTTATCCCCATTCTGGTTTCCCCTCCAAAAACATCCTATCCCATCCCCCCTTCCCCCTGTTCACCAACTCACCCACACCTGCTTCCCTGTCCTGGTATTGCCCTATATTGGGGCATCGAGGTTTCTCAGGGCCAAGGGTCTCTCCTCCCTTTGATGTCCAATAAGGCCATCCTCTGCTACATATGCAACTGGAGTCATGGGTCCCTCCATGTGTATTCTTTGGTTGGTAGTTTAGTCCCTGGGAGCTCTGGGGATACTGGTTGGTTCATAATGTTTTCCCTCCTATGTGGCTGACAGCTCCTTCAGCTCCTTGGGTCCTTTCTCTAGCTCCTCCATAGGGGACCCTGTGCTCAGTTCAAGTTGGCTGGGAGCATCCACCTCTGTATTTGTCAGGTACTGGCAGAGCCTATCAGAAGACAGCTATATCAGGCTCCTGTTAGCAATTGCTTGTTGGCATACACAATAATGTCTATGTTTGGCGACAGTATATGGGGTGGATCCCCAGGTGGGGCAGTACCTCACTGACCTTTCCTTCAGTCTCTGCTCCATACTTTGTCTATGTATCTCCTCCTGTGGGTGTTTTGTTCCCCCTACTAGGAAGGACCAAAGTATCTACACTTTGGTCTTCCTTCTTCTTGAGCTTCAGTTGGTCTATGAATTATAACTTAGGTACCTCAAGCTTCTAGGCTAATATCCACTTATCAGTGAGTGCATACCATCTGTGTATGTTATTTGCGATTGGGTTACCTCACTCAGGATGATATTTTCTAGTTCCATCCATTTACCTAAGAATTTCATGAATTCATTGTTTTTAATAGCTGAGTAGTACTCCATTGTGTAAATGTACCACATTTTCTGTATCCATTCCTCCATTGTGGAACATCTGGGTTCTTTCCAGCTTCTGGCTATTATACATAGGGCTGCTATGAACATAGTGGAGCATGTGTCCTTATTGTATGTAGGAGCATCTTCTGGGCATATGCCCAGGACTGCTACTATGCCAATTTCATTTCCAGCGTCCTGCCTTTCTTGTCATTTAGCTACCTGTCAATTCACTTTTATTTTTGTTGTTATTTCCTAACATAGTTCTTAATTCTAAGTGCAATTCTATCCTATAATCCATGCTCCAAACTTACCTATGGATAGTTACTTTTTGTATTGTATTAAAATACTAAGTAAATATTTAATGGCAGAATATCACACTTCTTTCATTATACTTCAAAAAATTCTGGGCTGGTGAGATGGCTCAGTGGCTAAGAGCACTGACCAACTGCTCTTCTGAAGGGCCTGAGTTCAAATCCCGGCAACCACATGGTGGCTCACAACCATCCATAATGAGATCTGATGCCTTCTTCCAGTGTGTCTGAAAGCAGCTACAGTGTACTTACATATAATAACAAAACTTTGAGTCAGAGTGAGCAGAGATCCTGAGTTCAATTCCCAGCAACCACATGATGGCTCACAACCATCTCTACAGCTGCAGTGCACTCATTTACATAAAAATAAGTAAATAAATCTAAAACTGAGAGAGAGACAATGTCTCTTTATTTTAAAAAAAAATGTATATTCAAGTTTTAAAATAAAGAAACACATTTCTGGGAGGAGAGTAAGACCTCCCGTGGGCTTGGCAAATAATTTAACCACTGGGCAACACCCCCAAATTTACTCTGCTGTCATTAATCCTACTGGTAATTGTTGACTGCAGTACTTTTTCCAAATGCATTAAATCAATAAACTGGAAAAATACACCAATAATTAAAAGATGGAAAAGTTATTATTTCCCCCCTAAGTTATCCATGTTATTTTATATTTTTCTCTCTATTCAAGTTTATACCTCTACACATTAAAATGAATTCATCATTGAAAACGGTATTTCAATGTAAGCAAATTCAAACTTTCATGAGTAAAGTTGAACATAAGTATATAAACATTATAACTCCACTCAAGCATGTGAGTTGCTTCCCTCTGAAGACACAAACATCTACAAAAATGAGAACATTAGAAACAAAAGTAAACACTTAAAGACAGTAGTAGAATTTCAAGAGGAGGAGTTGAAATTTAAGTCCTGCCTGGCATTGGAGGGCATTTTAAGGGGCAGAATCCTGTCAAGAAATCGAGACAAAGACGGCGGTGATAAATGTGGAAGTCAGAGGACTATTAATCCTTCAGTGGGAGCAGAGTGCTCGAGAAGGTGAGTCTTGATAGGCAAGCTTGAATCCGAGGGGAAGATAAAGGACTGACAGTTCAGATTTCATTCTGTAGAAGTTTTACCTCTGAACTGACAGGATGATAAGCTGTGAGAACCACCACCACAATGGCATCAAAGGATTCTCCAGATTCCCAGTTATTACACTGAAGCAGATAGCTTAAATTTTTTATTTAAAAAACTGTGTGTCTGTGTGTGTGTGTGTGTGTGTGTGTGTGTGTGTGTGTGCATGTATGGGTGTGAATGAACATGTCTGAGGGGGGTGTATATGCATATGATATTCTCATGAAGGTCAGAAGAAGGCATCAGCTCTCTCGAAGCTAAAGTTAATAGGCTACTGTGAGCCCCTCAACATGTGTGCCAGAAACTGAACTTGGTCATCTACAAAAGCAGCATACACTGATAACCACTGGGCCATCTTTCCAAGCTCCATTTCAAATATTTTAAAGGCCACACCCATCTGGTCCTCAACCCTTCTGTGAAATCTCAAGCAACACAGGGACATTCTAAGGAAGAACTCATTTCCGCTAGTCTGTTAGAAAATTATTTCCAGGTGTTGAGTTGGAGTTCAAAAGAACAGCTGGATATGTACACTCTTTATTCTTTCCCCAAACGTAATTTGAGTTATTTTTATCCTTTTCCTAGGCACATTCATTTCTAAATAATCATGGGACTTATTTATGAGACAAACTTACCATGATGCTTTCTTTGACGCTTGACCTTGACTTTGAACTAGCATGTGGCCAGTAGAGTGGATCACACTATTGATTTGGTATGAATACAGAAAGGAAAATGAGGAAAATATCCTATCTGATATCTCCTTTGATCAATGGATTGATCCCCCATCCATATCTTCTTTCCATGAGTGCCTTCTTCTCTTTCTACCATGTATACCTACTTCCTCGATGTCCATCCTTGCCTCAGGACTAGAGTAATAGATTATGCCAACCATGACCCAAAACTTCTAAACGGTGAGCCACAGTAAAGAATTCTATCTTAATATTAAATCCACTATTTGGTTGTACAGTGAAAAGGCCTTGTACTACTAGTTTCTTTTATACCCTTGTGATAAAACATCTGAAGGAAGTTACTTAATGGAGGAAAGATCTGTTCTGGTCCATGCAGTCAGTCATGATGGGGAACCAAGGTAGACTCAGAGCGACTATAGTCTTTAAGGCTGCCCACTTTTGCCGATAGACTTCTTCTACCAAGTCCACAGTCCCGAAGGTTCAATAACTTCATAAAAGAGCTTTATTGTCTGGGGCCAAGTGTGAAACTGTATGAACCCATGGGGAAACATTTCACAGCCAAAGTATAACAATGAACCAAACAAAAAATTATTCCTCCATTTTTGAATGGAAATACACTGCACACCTTGAGTATGTAACTTGTCTTAGATTTTAGAGTCTCACAAGAATTTGTCTTCAGGTTCAGAGAATACCTTGCATTTGACCTCTTGAGCAAATCAGGAACTGTTAAGAATATTCAGAAATTAAGGCTAGTGAGAGCCAGGCAATGGTGGTGCACACTTGTAATCCCAGCACTCTGGGAGGCAGAGGCAGGCGGATTTCTGAGTTCGAGGCCAGCCTGGTCTACAGAGTGAGTTCCAGGACAGTCACGGCTATACAGAGAAACCCTGTCTTGAAAAAACCAAATCCAAAAAACCAAAAAAAAAAAATAAGGCTAGTGAGATGGATCAATTAATAAAGACACTTGCTGTATAAGCTTGTCATCTGAGTTCAATACCTAGAACCCACACAAATGAAGGAAACAACAGATTTCACAAAGTTGTTTCATGGCCTCTACATTCATGCCATAGTAGATGCAAACACATACTACATCATCATCACCACTACCACCACCACAATCACCATCCCTGTCACGGTCCTCCTCCTCCTCCTCCTCCTCCTCCTCCTCCTCCTCCTCCTCCTCCTCCTCCTCCTCCTCCTCCTCCTCCTCCTCCTCTTCCTCCTCATCCTCATCATCATCATCATCATCATTATCATCAGTGTTTAAAAAGAAAAGAATATGGGAACTCTTGGAGATAATATAAATTAATTTTGCTGTTATCACAAGAACATGGATCACTAGGGGGCAAATTATGATTTAAGTGAATAGTTTGGGCATCAGACAAATGTGTAGACACCTTGGTTATCAACCCATTGGGACACATCTCTAAGATGAGAGCTCATACAACTAGGTGTATCTTTGAAGGCATATGCAGAGAAACAACTAAGGGAGAAGACCAGTCTTGAACCTGGGTGATACTACCTCATGCACTAAGATGGAATAAGGGGCTTCAGGAAGAAATTATATCATAGACATATTCCTTCATTCTATATTTATTATTTTCCATGTCTTTCTTTCTCCACCTTTTTTCTGGTTGTCAAAAATTGAGCAGCCACTGCTCCATATCCCTGGTAACATATTCTCCCTCATCTTGGGCCCAGAATCAATGGACCTGAGGGCTGTAGACTGAACTGAACCACTGATACCTTGAGGCAAAATGGCTCCTCCCTTTAATGTACTTTTCTTAATTGTTCTGCCACAGAATTCGGTCACTCCTCACTGGGACTTACTAAAATCTTAAATGTCACTCGTTTACAGGGTCTTTGAGGAGGAGAGGAAATAAAATGAGGACGTTGCGGAGGGTTGGTGTCATGTGAAACTATTATCTTGAGAAAAAACTGGAAATGCGGAAACCAAGATACACTGAGGAGAGACAGGGTAAAAACACAGGAAGAATGGGTCAAACATAGGCCAGAAAGGCCCTCCTCTCATGCCTCACCGAAGAAACCAGGCTGGTATCTTCATCTGGCTCTTGTAGCCTGCAAAACTGTGAGAAAATATATTTCTGTTATTTATGCCACCCTGTCTGATGGACTTCGGTGTAGTCTTAAGGAACTAATACAATCATGATTTCATCTTGTGGATAACAGCCTTAATTTTCTGAAAATTTGGACATGCCAGTTGAAATGATAGACTTGCTCTTAAATTAATAAATAAATAAAGTTGGTAGGAAGAAGACAAAACAGGACATGCAAGGAAGATGGTCATAGGCAAGAAACATCAAATTGAGAACGGCAGGGAATCACTTGTCATGTGACATGCGGAGAACAATAGAGAAGGTGTAACTGAACTTCTAATATGCTAATTATCATCAGTAACTGACATCAGTAGATGCCAGTCTAGAGATGGAGCCTCCAGATAATGCGCATGGATTATAGAATGCAAACTGCTTCAGTTAGAGGCCCTGGAATAGAATCAGACTCAATCCCACCATTCTAGGGACAGAACAAGGCTCAATTCCCAGACCTAGCGCCAGAAATCTGCTAGAAGCAAGGCAGCCACACTGGCCCGTGGGCAAGCAGGCCAGCAGGTGGACCGAGGGCAAGCATTTCTCAGAACTCTACGTTGGAGTTAGAACCAAGATATGTTCCATGGTCAAAGACAGAGGGCAAGGGAGAAGACGCCTCAAGGGCAGGGACCGGGAAGCTCTGAATCCCCTGTTCCCTTCTCCCTCCAGGACTTGCGAAAGGAGCGTATCCTGTGCTTCTGAGGTCTTGTGATTCTGCTGAAGTGAACCAAGAGTAAGGACAACCTTTTCATTCACCGGGTAAAATGGGTCAGAACACTGCAGCAGTATGATTCTGCATTTTACAAAGGACCTGACTGAGATTAAATAGGTGACAATGAACTCCTCAACAGCAAACAGTTTTCTGAATGGACTTTGAAGTGCAAACATTTCCCCTTCAAATGACCGGCTGTTACTTATTTTTAAGATATTCTATATCTGATACAGTTATCACATATCACATGCAAATTATCATGTGATTATTTTTAAGGATGTAGTACAGATGTTAATTTAGTTTTCCTGAGTCAAGAACAGAAACTTATATCAGACGCTGCTAAATGACTAATATTCCTAGCTGTAGCCTAATTTGGAAAGACATATTACGGGATAGAATTATGTTAGACGTAAAGATTTAAATTCTTTCCTTTTTATAGAGTTTCTTTACTTTTTATAGAATTTCTTTATATCCATAACTCCTATTTTAGAATAAAGACGCTTTTTTTTGTTCATTTTTATAAAGGGAAGACTCTGAAACCAAAAGGCTAGCTTTCTTTATAACTTACCTATTTTTAATATATTATTTGAAATTGGGAATCATGTTACACAAGAAAGACAAGAGATAGAGACAGACAGAAAAAGAGTTGGGGGAAGTAGTGGTCTTTCCATGCCTTCCAAAGATTTAAATTTCACATATGTTTAAGCAGCTGAGGTCTATTACATATCTTTCATGTAGATACCCATTTCTCATCCATTCCACTTTCTCTCATTTCTCTCTCTAATCTCCCTCCCTCCTCTAGCCAAAGCAAGCAGCACCTGAGATCATCAATCACTCGTACAGGTTAAGGGAAGAATCATATTTATCTCTCATTCATCAAAGCCAGACACTGATCTCTCTTTCCTTTCCTGTATCCTTTGTAATACCTAAAGGAAGAGAAATCAGACAAGTAAAATTTTTGGATGTTAATGCTCATTCATCTTCCTAGCTGTTCAATTACCATTCTCTGGCCCTCTCCTCCATGAGTAAGTTAATGAGACAAATTAAGGAATAAAACTAGAAAAAAACACTTTGTTGGACACTAAGCAAGCATACAGAAATATATAAAGTGGAAAAGTATGTGCATACACACACACCACACTCATACACATACATACACACATATACCACACACACACACACACACACACCTCAAAGGAATAGAGAATTTACATTGCTTTGTTCACCCAACGTGAAGGTATCAAGCCACTTCTTCCAACTCTTTCTGACTTAGGTCTTCAATATTAAGTTCCTTGCTAGAATAAGTGATCAACAACCTTGGAACAAAATAGTAGTTTTTCTTAGTTTTTCTTCATCCCAGAACTGGCTCCATTTCTTTCTTTTCTCAAGATGGCACCATCTTGACCTTTAAAGAAAGGTCAAGGCCTCTTCATAAATGTTCACTGGAGCTCCTCATGGAAATTTACAAGCCTTCCAATAATCAAGATTAAGTTTACTGTTCACCCTTTCTCTTCTGTGTAGAAATACACAGAATATTGGTTAATATTCAAAAGCTATGAGAAAAGAGATGTATAACTGTTTTATTTGGCAATACATGAACACTTAGTTACTTAAGAGCATTCAGACCAAAAAGGAATGTCTTCATTAAAGGCCCCCTGTGAAGGCTCAGGGCTCTATGCTGAAGTAAAGGCACAAAAACTCTAAGAACCAGAGGTAGATCTTCCAGACACAACAGGGCTGACGCACACATGAACTCACAGACACTGTGTCAGTATGGGCAGACAGACAAAGTTCCAGCACTGAAAGGAGAAGTAGACATGTCGTCCCATACTTGCCAAAAAGCTATTTGGTAACTATTAGATAACTTCTGGGAAAGGGAAATTTAGTTCTCTCCAATTGGGTATCACTGGTTTTGTCAACCATATTCCAGGACAGGCTCTATGCCCTGGAGTCAGTATAAAACAGACTCCATGGTTTTCGTGTCCTTCTTGTTTTGTTGCGATTTATTTTGCTTTATTGATTTTGTTTGCTTTGATTTTTTTTCGAGAGAGAGGGGGAAATTGAGAGGAAGTGAGAGAAAGACAAAGTGATATCATGAATCTGGGTGAACAGGAAGGTTCTAGGAGAAGTTGAGGGAGGGAAAAGAATAAGTTTGAAATATCAGTCCTGACCTGAGCGTGCTAGACAGTGACCCACATACCCAAGCCTTGCTTTGTTTTGTTTGTTTGTATGAAAATGTGTCTCACTGTGTACCACAAGTAAGTAAGTTCTATAGACTCGGCTAACCTCCAGATCACAACTCTTCAGCCTCAACCTCCCAAGGGCCAGGACTACAGCCATGTGTCACCACAGCCAACTATAACTATTTGTTGATCATACTCTCAAAAGAATGTAAACTCTGTGAGGGAAGGGAATATATATAGTATGATTAACTTTAGTGTATGCATAGAATGAGATAACTATATACTTTCTAAGAATTCAAACGACAACAGAGTTTGGTATATAAAAGCAATAATATGGATCAATATGGTAATATATTAAGTAGTTACAATACACTATATATCATGCTAAATGTGTGCATCAATTGTGAAATTAACAAATGGGTCAAGCCAGTTCCCTAGGTACTGTTAGCTATAACTTGGTCTCTCACTTCTGTAGAGGAATTTTAGCCTAGCAACATAGCTGCTCTGGCAAGGGATCACATCCAAAGACCCTCTAGGTCTGTGTGATCCAGCAAGAATGCAGACATGCCATGGATTACAGTATGATCTGACTGGAATACATACCCTTAGTACACACTTATAATCCCTGATAATAAAAATAAGGTTAGTTTGTAGAAGGAAGCAGCCATGCTTGAAAAATGACATCGAATTGATGGGAAGACAAAATGATGAATCAGAGAAAGATTTGACAGAATGAGTCAGAGATGGGTTAAGTAAAACTTTCATGAGAACAGCACAGGAAAGAGAGGCTGCTGAAGAGCAGTGAGAGAAGAAGTGAGGTGGTGTGGGGTGTGGGGTGTGTGGGGTGTGGGGTGTGTGGTGTGGGGTGTGTGGTATGGGGTGTGGGGTGTGTGGTGTATGGTGTGGGGTGGGGGGGTGTGTGGTGTGTGGTGTGGGGTGGGGGATATGTGGTATGGGGTGTGTGGTGTGGGGTATATGGTGTGGGGTGTATGGTGTGGAGTGTGTGGTGTGGGGTATGGGGTGTGTGGTGTGGGGTGTGTGGTGTATACATATGGCAGTTTTACTGGACAGTTTTACTGGGATAGGTTGCACAGAGAACAAGCTGGACACGAGTGAAGACAGAAGGAGACAGAAGAACATGAGGCCAGGCAGAACAATTCAGTCAGAAGCCAGGAGAAACCAGACTGAATCAGTCAGCCTGGAGGATTAGATTGTAGAGAGGCTAGACACTTCCAGGCTAGACCTGGGAATAGTTAGAACAGAGAAGGAAATGCTCTGGGCTCAGCCCAAGCTGCGTATGTGCACAGCTCTCACCTTATCCCTTCACCTGAGGATATAAACGTGATATTTACGGGCTGCCTCTTTAGGTCACTTACTATGGTGGTCTGACACCCACAGCGTGGCACCCATTGCTCCTCTAGGAACCTCTTCTCCTGATTATCCCACTGGGTCCCCTTACATGTAAAGCAGCTTGCTGTCGCTTTGCTGTGCCTGTCAGATACAGGTAATTATGTCACAGTGAATACTGCTTTAGACACTGTAATGGTTTGGTTCATGCCTTTTGGGATCATTTTTTACTACACAGCACCAGCTGGCATCATATCCATGGCAATTCTCCTGCCTCGGCTCCTCGAATGGTTTTAAAGATTACAGACATGAGCCTATGTGTCCTGAGGATCACATGTTGAAAGTCAGATTTTACATGTGACTGTGCTTAGAATAAGCTTTGGAAGCAGTATCGGATCATGTGGAATCAGCCATTACCAATTAATCCGATTGATTTGTGATTCAACAGTATCACTGATAGATGATAGAAATGACTACAGAAGGTAGGTTCTAGTTGGAGGAAATAGGTCACCAGAGACATACCACCCTGAAATATGTTGCTCGGCCTGCTCTCTTCCTGTTATTCTCTGTTTACTGCCACCATGACGTGGGACGTCTCTGCAGAGTGTTCCCTCAGCCATAGTGCTTTGCTCACTGAAGACGCAAACAACTGAGCCAGCCAAACACACAAGACATCTCTGAAACTCAGAACCGAATTTAATCTTTCCTCTTTCCTAGTTGCTTCTCTCAGGTATTTGTCGCCTCGACAGAAAAACTGACACAGATGTCTGCCAGGCTGACATCACAAGCAAAATCAAGACAGGAAGAATGCTAATTTAACATCTGGTTTAGATACATATGCATGATCTTTCATTCAACAACTTCACAAGCTAGATACTTACTCCAATAAGAAAATGAAGACACATGAAGGTTAAGAAATTTGTGCAGTCACACAAATTTCCCCTAGCTCCTGACTGATGCTCAAGAACAGTCAAGAACTCCTCAGTACCTACTGACGACTGTCATAGATGCCAAAGCAGTCCTTAGAGAATTGTGGGATGTGGTAGCATTTATTAATAAATTTGAGCAGGAACATGTCTACACTACACTATTCAGAAGTTATTTATATTACAGTTAATTCTTTCATTTTGTAGAGATTAATTTAGGATTGAAATATAAGAGTAGGACTTTGATGCTGGGAAAATTCAAATTTTTCACTTGAAAATGAGATTAAGCATAAATTAAGACATATGGATTCATGATGCTCCTGTATTCCCAGAATAAAGAACTTTCACTTCAGCTCATGAGGTATGTCTAAAGTACCAGTGAAGGCTGCCAGTAGAAGTAAGGAACTACACAGCACACCAGGCCCTGCACACAATTCTCCATACATCTAATCAGGTTTTCTTTGGTCACATACTGTTCCTGTAAGTAATAAGGACCAGAGTCTACATGCATTCAGATATATAGCACAAACTAATGAATATTTGGCATGGTTCTTTTCTTTAAGGCAAACAGGCATGTCTACAGCCCCAATCAATAATCATACACACAACAGTCAAATGGACACATTTATGTGATTAACACTGACTCCTTCAGAGGAAAATCCAATGCAGTTACTTTAGCCTATTCACCAACTGATTGTAAAAGCCTGTAGTAGGTGTGCAACTTACAAAGAGATGTCATCTGAACAAAAGCTAAAGGAGTCAGATCCACCTTAAATGCATTCAAACTCCAAAAACAACTATCTCAAAGGTCTGTTTTGTTTTTTTTGTTTTTTTTTTTTGCAAGAACACTAATGATAGGGTGTGATTTATTAACTGTTCCTGGTATAGAGCTCTGACATGCTGTGGGGACACTAGGAGGTGCCAGGAATATAGAGGACCCAGGCACAAGCAGTCTGTATCAAGATGATAAGAAAACAAGATTATGTTTAAAATAAAATCTATTCTATTTGGTACATAATATAGTACTATCTAGAAGTTATTAATTATGGGAGGGTGAAATCTGAAAGAAGAGCCCTACCCAAATACAAATACATTGATAAACATACAGAAAACACAATATTATCAGAAGGAAGTTAGTCACCAAAGTTAGAACTGTAGTCAGCTGTATTTGAATGAACAGCATCAAAATGTGAATACCCACTGTCAAGAGACGTGTGTAATTATAATTTTAAATTGACGCATTTCCTAGACCATCACTTTTTAATAGTTTAAAAAAACACTTGAAATATAACTGGTGAGATTAAGGAAATGAACGGTTGCATTAATTTAACCTCAGTTAATTTAAGCCTAAATAGTTATACATGACTATAAGACTGTAAAATACTGATTTAGAGGGAAATGCCTATCATACTGTCTCAGTTGCTTTGGAATATCAATTTCATACCTCAAAATTACTATGCAAAACATAATATGTAACACCTCAAATAATATCATTTAGAATCTATTCACAAATTCAGAGAAGGATCAATTTTAAAATCGAAAAAAAAATGTGCCTTTAGAAATTGAATATGTACAAAGAAGTTCTTTATATATAGTTGTTGATGGTGTAAACAACTCATTTACACTCACAGTTGAGTTTTCTAGAAAATAAGTTAAATAAGTTATTTCCCCTACAAATGCACCCCAAAATAGTAACTTCAAAACGTTTGGATTGCACCGTAGTTCCCTGAATGACATGAAGCAAAATCAGTAAGAAACTCTTCTCACTCAAAACTGGAGCCAGCAGTGGTGGTTGTTAACTACATTTAAAAAATAAATAAAATAAGTACAACCTTCCACAGCCTGCATTTCTACCCTAGAGCGTTCTTTCACCTCTAATCTTGGATCACAAACATCTTCACCTGCATCTCTGATCTTTGACCTCAGCAAGTGGACCTCAAAAGCCATTAGGCTTGTGTCCACCTGGGACCACGCGCCTCTACTCTTGGTGCGGCTCACAGGCAAGGCTGAAGGAGGATGGAGGCGCCTGTGCGTCTGGTATGCAGGGACCTCGGAGCGCAGCACCTCTGCGGAGGGTGTCCGGGTGCATCTCTCCGGCGCAGGTGTGCCTGGCACAGCGGTCCCCCAGCCCAGCATCTCCGGGCAGGCAGGCACCGGGCGCGCATCTCCACCTCCGAGCCGCGCTCACCTTTCTCGCTCACGCTCTCGCTCTCCAGCTCCACGTCCTCGCAGCTCGTGTACTCCGGCGTGGACACGCCCTCCTCCTCGGAGCTGCTCACCGACATCTGTCGCCTCTTGCCTCCCCGCTTGGGCCGGTGCGGCTTGGGCGGGGATGGCCGCACGGACTCGGACTGATCTGAGCTCAGCGAGTCGTTCCGCAGCATGCTCTCGGCTTTCTCGCGCTTGGCCTTGCGAAGGAGGACGGCCGAGCCCGGGTCCAGGCGGCCCTGCTTACGGAGCGGCTCGGGGACGCGCGGCTCGGGCGGCTCTGCGGGACCCGGGGCTGGCCGCGGCGGTGGTGGCCCGTGCTCGGCGGGAGGCTGGGCAGCGGGCGCGCGTGCGCGCGGGGACTCCGGAGGAGAGACCCTGGCGGTGGTCTGCGCGCGCTTGCCCGCCGTGGCCTCGGCCGGCGCGGCGGCGGCAGCCTCGGTGTGCGGGAGCGCCACGTCGCTGTGGCGCCGCTCGTGCCTCGCTCGGGACACCCGGGCGTGCATGCGCATCTGCTGTTCCTCTGGCGGCGCCTTCACCGGGTAGCGAGCCAGGTTCGGGTCGCTGCGGTACCTGGTCTGGTACTCCTCCTCCTTCCTCTGCTTCTCGTCTTCCGCCATCCTGCCATCGTCGCGTTTCTCGGACCGGTCCGGGTAGTCCTGGGAGCGCCCTTTCTCCAGCCTGCGGGTTTCCCGCCTCTCCTTTCTCTCCCGCTCTTCCGCGGTCCCTTCCCCGGGTTGCACCACAGACTTGGGGACACGTTTGCGCTCGCTCTTCGGGCCTCCCTTGCCGTTCTGCTCTGAAAGCCCTGGAGCCTTCTTCCTGTGTTGCACAGAGAACAGTTGGTAACATTCAAACCAGCACACACTGAGAAACATTCTTGTCTCAGAATTCAAGCCCTACATCAATTAGTTCATATAATTAGTTCGAATCCCATGTCTACTTAAAATTTGAAGTCAAGAACTGGGTTAAATTTATGTGCCGATTAAGATTGAAAATTACAATAGGATCAAAAACTTCTTTTCACCTTTTAAAGTTTGAACTTAAATAAAAGCAGTTTTAATTCAGTAGGCACATGTTATGCTAACAATCTTATGACTTAAAATGTTTTACACAGAAATAATACGGACCATAATAACATAAGATCTGAGACTAAGCATACATCTCTTCAAGATCAAATTTATTTTCCAACCATGTATTTATTATGTGAACATCGCATACTTAAGATTCCTGATTATCAAGAAAATCTTTAGAATTGCATGTGTGCTCATTCCAGAAATCAAATTTCTGATAACAGCAAACTAATTTTGATGTGTTTATGCCCAAAACTTTCTTTTTTATTGATAATCAAAAAAAAAAAAAAAACAATGTCTAAACCATATCTTATACTTTAACTTTGTCAGGTGACATCAATAGAAACACTGATATTTGTGTGTTTGATTGTGTTTGTTACAGTACTAGGACTCAAAGCCAAAGTCGTGTGCAGCCAGGCAGCCCCTCTACCACTGAGTATCCTGAGCTCAGATATAATGTACTGTTTAAAGCTGCAGTTCCTTCTCATCCCTCCTTATTTCCCAAGAGAGCTACAAAGAAGATACTAGGTTGTTTGTTTGTTTTTTTTTAAATCTTTCTTTATATGCTTTTTGTCACAGGTGAGGATGAAACTAAAGGAAAGGGGATGGGCAGGTCTTTGAATCCTGTAAAGGTACACTTCAGGGCCCTCTTCAGTATTTCTCCATGCAAAGGCCCCTGGCCAGGCAAGACCCTGAGGTTATGCCAGAAGTTGCTGCAAAATAGTTTTGCCTTGGCTGAGTCTTCTGGACTTACTCCAGTGGGCAGTTAAAGGGGAGACAGCCTCAACCTCAGACTTGCTTTGGAATTCTGCAGACCATGAGGAATCCTCTTCAGGATAGGATTTATTCACAAGTCAGAGAGAGAGAGAGAGAGAGAGAGAGAGAGAGAGAGAGAGAGAGAGAGAGAGAGAGAGAGAGAGAATGAACATACGTCCATGTTATTTTTTTTTTTGTGGATTAGCAAAGTATAGTTGCTTAGATCATCGTGGGAATGATGAGGGAAAGGGACTGTTGAGGACAGAAGGGGAACAAAGTGACAGTGGTTCACAAAGAAGCATGGCGGGTTCTGCTTGAGGTCTGTATACCATGGTGACACTTTAAAACGACAGGGTCATGGACCTGAAAATGGACCTTCAAGCGTGAGGTTGCGCTTTTGCAATACAAGTAGTCTGATACAACACCTTAATAATTACTAACCACAGTTTTCAAACATCCCATGACTGTATCCTTTGCAAACATTTCATTGGGATTTACCACTTACTTGCTAGAAGTTTATATAGGTTTTTATCATAAACCAAACTTGATTCCTTTTATAAAAGCAACTTTACAGCTCTACTGATTTTGTCATATTTAAATGTACCTTCTTCTGATAAGGCCCAAACTGCATATTTAATATTTTTGTTTCTTTACACTTTGGAATCAAGTGAGCTTCATCCTGTTGCCCCTACAGTACTTCGGCCTTCTTTCAAAATAGTTCTCCTTATATTCATGTTCTCTCCTACTGTTGTCTGTCTCCTCTCCAATATCTTTCAGCCCATAATTCAAAAGCCTTTTCTTTCCTTATAGAGCTTTCAAAGTTATGTATGTATTTTTCTTGCATTGGTCAATCAATCGGCATCCTGAATAATGGCCTAGGTGTCTGTCATCCCTGGGTTACTGCTTCCCCATAATGTGAGGAAAAGGATATGTCCTCACTATCTCTGCACCCTCTGGTTCCTGGCACTGAGTTTAATTATAGTGTTTGCTTAGTGAGTACTGGCTGAATTCAGAGCCATATTCAGTTAGGTAGGCACAGCATGTTGGTCAGGGACTTTGCGTTTTCCTTTAAAACTTGGCACACCACTGCAAAATGTGTTATCACTGCCTATTAGGACTGCCATCTAGACCTGCTTAACTTTAAAATCACCGTGGTTGGAGACCACTCCTTACCTAGTGGCATAAGTAAGAGTTACACAAGCAGAAACAATTTTACTAAAACAAGTTTAGTCCAGGTCCCGCCTGTTGAGGTAACCTACCCTGACACATAATTCTATCAGCCGGCTATGAAAGTGTGTCCCTATATTCACAGTTGTTAATTGATGTGCTGGCAGAATGTATGTATATTTGTTCCTGCCTCTCCTACCTAAGGCATTCTTTGATTGGCTATAATAAAGATCTGACTGCCAATAGCGGAAGCAGGAAGAGAGGGCGGAACTTCCGGTCAGAGATAGGGACTCTGGGAGAAGAATTAAGAAGTAGGAGATTCCGGCCCCAGAGGCAGAGGTGGGCAGACAATTCAGGGGGAGCACAGAGATAGACCTGGCCATGTGGTGGGATGTAGGACAGAAGTAGTCAGGGTAGAGAAGCCAGGAGGGGGCCTAAGCTTTTAAAACATATTAAGAGTCTCCATCCATGTCTTTATTTAAGCCGCTGGTAGGTCAGTGAAAGTCACATTATACCACCAGTTAGGAGCCTCATGAAAACACATCATATATAATTTTTTAATAATCTGTTTTCTACTGGACAGCATCAACTCAAATAAATAAATGGATGAATGAAACATTTGATGTACATGATCTGATCATATTATCCCTTGCTTACATCTTTGATGGTTTTCCATTATGCTTAGGATGAAATCTATGGAAGATAAGTTCTTTCCTTACTACCTTGCCAGTTATCTCTGTCTATTCTTCCTCTGCTACTTGTGCTCTAACCAGTGGCATCCTTTAGGAAGACTTCAAACAGAATGGCTCCATTCAATAAAAGTCTCTGATGTCCCGTAATGCATTTCAGTAGGCCAGGTTCTGCGTCATATTCTTTTAGAGCACAGAAGTGTGCATTCTGTAAATAGTGTTTCTTTTGTCAGCTCAGAGTTGGAAGTTTGTAACTCAAATGATCGGTTTAACTTTCATCGGCATCTATGCAAGACATGACAGACATAACCCACATACTCCTCCAAGTAGACTTTGGGCTCTTGAAAATGCATGGTGCTTTCCCGCAAGCCCTCAACTTTTGTTCATGCCATTAGTGAATTCTTACCTTTCCCTTGGTGGTTCGCTTCTCGACCTTGATGCCTGCTTCTGATCAGGACCCAAGGCTTGCTGTGAGGGCTCAGCCCCTTTGTTCCTGTCCAGTGGTGCACCAGTGGAAGCAGTGTCTTGGGAAGAGACGGCAGCTGTACTCAAGGGTGTCTGAGACCTTGATCGCTCTTGGAGCCGTGCTTTCTTCTCCCTTGGCACCTCAGATCCAGCACCTGTAGCCGTGTCACTCAGAGTCCCGTCCTGACTGGGCTGCTGAGGGCCACTTCCAAAGAACCACGCTCCGGATTTCGTTAATATTTCTTGTTGCTTTCGACATAAATTGCATACCCACATAACCTATACGGAGAAGAGAAAGCAATATAAACTTTCTCCATCATTTAGAAGTACCTTACTTTTAGTATACTAATAATTATTATACCAAAAAACCATCATCCTCATATGTATGTTTGGAAATTTCTTATGAAAACTTGTTTTACACATTTCAGTCAACTATAGCAATGCCTGGGCTTACAGAGTAAGTAAGCAAAGTAGAATTTTTTTTTCACCTATCTTTAATGTAATGGTTCTGAGTTTCAGTTTACAATATGTCTGTCAAATTTGGTACAATTGACTCTGGTGTTTCTTTAAACAATCTGTTAGCACAAGTACTCTAGGTGAGGAAAATAACTAATCAGAAATTATTGTAAAGAGTTCTAGAGTCAATATTTCCGTGCATCAACTTAGGTATCTCAAAGGATTGTATTAATGTCCATCTTCTCTGCACCATTTATTATTAAAGTCATTCATGAAAGTTATTCACATAGAAAATAGTCCAGAGGAAAAGAAAAAGCCAACTTATGTATTTCCTCTGTTTTCCTAGCAATGCATTAATGTCGACCTTTTTCTTAATGGTACCCATGGTATGATTTTTTTTCATACATGTATTTACTAAAGCAATGCATCTGAGGCTGAATTTATTAATATGTGACAAACATGTAAGATTTCTTAAAACATTTTAGAACTTTAATAATATACATAACGATACATGATGAAATATTGCTCAAGGTCAACATTTAATTTTCTACTCTTAATGACATTTAAAATTAATATAGTACGAGGACCAATGCTAATTGAAAATACTGACAAATATGAGCAGAGATTAGCACTAAGGACAGAGACAGATGGTGGCACACCCAGGAGCCTTCTCTCTGCATATGCGACAGTGAGACTGGACATGGCACCCTGAATCCTCATCTATTTTAAACCGCGTGAGTAAATGCGATCACATGTGCTGATTCTACAAATGAATTAAGAGTAACATGGAAAGGGAGACGCCCCCAGACCAGGACTCCCTTGACAAGTTCTGACAGCCCTCCTGACTCTCAGGATGGGGAGGATGGGCGTACATCCTTGTGCCTGTCAAGACACCAGTAAGACGTGACATCCTGAGGTTCAAAGAGCTTGACAAGAAAGTCTTCTCACTTTACATCGACTACGCATATTCTCGGTGGGAGTGTCTTAGACACATAAGAAGCAAGTCATAGTTAGTCTTTAAGAATGGGCTTTTTGTTTCTACAAAGTAAGTCCTTTCCCACCCTCCGCCTCCCATTCCCCACTCAACCTGTATCTCTCCCCACATGTCCCCTGCAGGCCTCTTCCTGTCCTCTCTCTTTCAGTCCTTCTCTGTCCCGCCCCCCCCCCCAGCTGTCTCTACCCTTCCCCCAGTCCCCTACCCCGAATAAACTCCCTTTTATACTAGTAATCATATCTGATTCCTAGGGGACACCTTGGCAGGGCCCCCTAAGGTGTCCCCTCCCCACTGCATTATACCACAGCGTTTTGTAAAACACAACAGCCTTAAATTAAATAAAATGGCAAAAGAAAAGTAGCAATGCTGAGAAAGTATAATTTTCATTGGATAATAGATAATAATACTTCTGAATATTTTCTCAAAAATGCTATCACAGTTTTGTTTATTCCTTAATTTTAAGCATTAAAACTGGTTAATAAACGGCAACTGATGGGTTTCAGGAAGAGTTCAGCTTTTGAGTACACTGAATAATAAAATAATTAAGTTTTATAATCCATTTGATTGATTTAATCTCCAATGATGAATAGGTCATAATTGCTGGACAAGAAATAGTCATACTTTAGAGGACAATTTTAAAATACTGTTTAATACTTAAGTATGTGATATTTCACATCTATATTTTTTAAATTTATGAAAAAATATTCCTTATTCCAAATTGTTCCAATGCCTTATTTCGTTCTATATCATAATAACTCAAAATCATTGTTGAGTAATTTTCTATGTGGGATGAGCTGCTTCAGGAATGCGAAAAGGAATTGATTATGAAAGATATATACATACACATATATATTATATATAATAAGTATATATACAAGTATGTATACTAGTATACTTGTGTTTTGCATAATAGCTCTCAATATCTTGTTTTGGTTATATATATTATGCATATAATATTATCTAATGTAAAAAGAAATTTATTATATATGTATTAGATATATATTAGATATATATTAGATATATATTAGATATATAAATACACTAGATACATTGATATATAAATATATAATATTAAAACAGAAAAATATCATATACTTCATATAAAAATAACAGGCATGTACAAAGCGAGCCAGATTATAAGTCACAAAACAATTATGTGCATTTAAGAATTATTACAAAATAATTGTAATTTTGAATTACAATTATTAACTAAATTTGTCTGGAGTTATAAATAATCAAAAACTGGTGTGCAGAGACACAGAGGCATCTTTACCAGATTTCTTCTTTTAAAAGATCATAAGACTTATATTAAACCGAAATCTTCAATGCACACACACACACACAACCACACGCACACACATACTCCTTTTAGAAATTGTACTATGAAAAAAAAAAGAAATTGTACCATGCAGGATTCACTCACTGTCTTGTGATATGTTCCAATCAAATCTAAGATAAACAATGCCTGTGTAATAGCTGTTGTAGTTCAGATGTTTAGGAATGAAGTACAAAGTGGGATAAAAAAATCTTTGTGATACAACACGGCTTCTGAAACTCCATTGAAAATTGAACTCCATTGAAACTCCATCAGAAAATTGAAAAAGCTCTAGAAATGATACACTGATCTTTTGTTCTGAGGGGGTCCTAAAATGTGTGCATCACACTTAAACATTAGGGGAAAATAATAGCTCAGATAAAAACAAAGATCAAATTTGCCTAAATAACATAAATTCCAATACTTCTTACTGCACAGATAAGTAATGACATAGATAAAACCTCATGCTCAGTAGAAATATAAAGATGAGCTTTTTTTGTAGGAAATTCACTACATTTGCCATGCCATGAAATGTTTACAGATATGTGAACTATTCCAGGAGAGAGAATATTCCACAAGGGGGACCAGTGGCAAAACAAAGAAAGACTTCCACTTCAGTTTAGCTAATGAAACAAGTCTACTTGAGGTTATTATAGAAGGCAGGTGAGGGACGTGAGCAACTTATGGGCAGCTACAACACTAAAGGAAATGTCTTCCTCTCCCAATAACTGTTAACGACCTAGAAATCCTTCAAGTGGAGCAAGGACTTGTGAGCTCACCCCTACCATTCACAAAATGTCTATCAGTGTTTGGGGTAGTGGTAGGACCCTCGGAACCACACCTTTCCATGACAAAGGGGCACAGCCTTGCCCAGAGCACTGCATGCCACAGCATTCTCACATGTATCCATAATAATGTACTGACACATAAAATAAATAACCACACTACAGTGAGGTCTGGAAATGGATTAATAGAAACATGTTGCTTATAAAAATCTAGCTGAATTATTTAGTGTAATCAAAATTATATATGGAAGTGAAAATACATTAAAATGTATATTTTTGTATTTGTACTATTTACTATAACAGTAATATACAGTGCTTTAAAAACATCACTCTACCATTTTGAAATCTGAACAAAAGTTGCTGAATTTCCTTTATATTAGTGAATTCTTTACACATCTCTCCTTTCTGTGAAGCAAAAAATGGGTGACAAATTATCAAGTCAACATTTTATGGTGTTGAAAAAAATAAATAGCATAGTAGGAAATGGTTAGTGGTGGAATATTAATAGGAAGATATAAGTGATTTCGTCTTGGTTTTTGTTTCTCTGGGAATGGTGGGGGCTGCTTTCCAAATCTGCTGCTATCTTACTGCTCCATTTTCATAGGTTTATTTTCTTCATTTGGAAATATTTATAAATTAACATGGATGAATTAATAATAAAGATATAATTTATAATGTTACCTTTAATGAAAAGAACTTTCAATTTATTTACTCACCCAGAGTAAATTAAACCAAAAGGTTTAATCCAATATGCAATTTAAAATACCTTCATTTCTAATGTAATTTTATATATTATTTTATTAGTAGTGCAACATAAATATGTTCATGTGATTTTTAATGATTTTACACTTAATGCATATTAAATAGAAAGAAGGCCCATCGTTTGGCTTACCACTGAACTCCTCATATTTTCTCACACTAAGCATAATTTTGCAGGAAAAACTATTGATCAACCCCTTCTTATATTTATGGCCAGTTTTTAAGAACTTACTGGAGGATACCAATTATTTGTTGGCACTTATTACATGGAAATGTCATCCTGCAACAAACACGACATAGCAATGGTTTTGTTTGAAATTTTTGCAGATTTATTTTCCAAAAGTGGTGTACAGAATTTCTAGCTTTAGAAATTCAGCACTTTAATTACGCCCACTTCCTAGAATCCCACAAACTTTCCTAGTCTAAAACAACACCATGAGATGTCATTTGAATAATAGTAAACAAAGCCACAGAGCCATGAACTCCACTAGAAGAAACTCCAGGGAAGGTACAAAGGGATGTTCAGGAGTTGCTCAGTGAACAGAAAAGGCTGCTAAGCTGAAAGAGCTTCTACCACAAATAGAGCTCAGGGCTGAAGAGATGGCTCAGGAGCTCAAAGCACTGACTGCTCTTCCAGAGGACAGTTTGGTCCCCAGCATCACAGAGAAGTGCACAACCATCCTGACTCCAGTTCCAGGGGACTCAACACTCCCTACTGGCTTCCAAGGGCGCTGTATACAAATGGTGAACACGGTCACACATGCAGGCAAAATGCTTACAGGCATAAAGTGAAGGTTATTCTTTCAATGGGATTCAATGTTAGGACACAAAGATCTCTCTGGTTTGAAAGGGCAGCTGCTATGGCCAGACCGAGGTGAGAGTAAATCAAAGTAGAATAATGTCCAACCTGTTATTCCCTGAGTTTTAAAATTCTTTTGTCCCTTAACTTGTTTTATACTTACAGGCTTATCTTTAGATTCATTCAACACAAGCAGCTGTTTTGTACTTTTTCCTTTGATTTATCAGCACTGATTTGGATGTTTGGGGAAGAATCAGGAATTTGCCCTAATTGTTTTCTATGATGCTCACTGTGTCCACGTAACTGATAATTAGTCCTCCTAGTTATTTTAATAGTTGTACACTATAATTACTTTTAAGGTCATGAGGACAGAATACAGAAGCAATCAGTTTGCTCCATGGAAGTACAAACATGTATATGTACCTATCAATTTTATCATGCTAATTACATTACATTCAAAAGTTTCAAAGTCTATATTATTTTAACTCAGTTTTAAACAGACCATCTGCTGATATGAAATGTCTACAAATGTCTTACGTGTGGTTCTGTTCATGCTTCTGTAAATATCCAAAATTTACTTTATCCTGACTCATTGTAGATCGTAGAAGGCAGCAATTTCATTATGAATGACAGGGAAAGAAGTATCCAGGTGTAGATGCCTAAACCCTCTCCCAGCTGCCTCACTAAACTTCCTAAGATAGGTGGTACCACTCTGTGGTTCACATTCCCCATTTGTCAAATAGGAATAGCAATGATAAAATAAAAATAATAAAAATAGGAAACAAAAATTTCTCACTATAACACAAGAACACTTGCTCAACTATGATAATAGCAGCTTTACTCAAAATAGTCAAGAACTGGAAACAACCTATAAGTCCCAAAACTGAAGACTAGATAAAGAAAATGTGGTACATTTACACAATGGAATACTACTCAGCTATTAAAATCAAGAACATCTTGAAATTTGCAGGCAAATGGATGGAACTAGAAAATATCCTAGATGAGGTAAGCCAGACCCAAAAGGACATGCATGGTATGTACTCACTGATAAGTGGGCATTAGCCATAAAATACAGGATAACCATCTACAATCCAGGTGCAAAGACGCTAACTAACAAGAAGGACCTAAGGGATGATACTTGAATCTCACTAAGAAGGGGAAATAAAATAGACATAAGGAGTGGATGAAGGGAGGGACCTGGGTAGGAAAGAGGAATGAAGAGGGGAATGGGGATGGGGATCAACTACGGGGAAATGGGGGAGCAGGAGAGGCTGGGAGTGTGAAAGGAAATCAGTGGGGGACATCTCTGGTACTACCCTGAGACCTGGGCTAAGGGAGGCTTCTGGGCATCTATGGAAGTGACTTTAGCTGAGACTCTAGCAGATGAGGATATGGAGGCTGATGTGGACACCTCCCATAGCCAGGTGGGACTTCCAGTGGAGGGAGAGGGAAAACAACCCTCCCACAAAACCTTTGGCCCAAACTTTGTCCTGCCTACAAGGTGCAAAGGGATAAAAATGGAGCAGAGATTGAAGGAAAGGCCAACCAATGACTGGTCCAACTTGAGAGCCATGCCGTGGAAAGAGCCAATCCTGACACTATTAATGACACTCAGGTATGCTTGCAGACAGGAGGCTAGCATAACTGTTTCCTGACAGGCTTCAGCCAGCTGCAGATGGAAATAGAGACCTACATACAAACCTCAGGCAGAGCTAGGGGAATCTTGTGTAAGAATTGGGGATAGCACTGAAAGAGCCAGAAGGGTTGAAAACACCACAAGAAGACATACAAAATCAACTAACCTGGGCCCATGGGAGCTTACAGAGACTGAACCACCAACCAAAGAATAAGCAGGGCCTGGACTTAGGTCCCCTACACACTTGTAGCAAATGTGCAGCTTGGTCTTCATTTAGGACCCCTAAAAAATGGACCAGGGGCTATCTCTAACTCTGTTGCCTGCCATTGAATCCCCTTCCCCTAGCTGGACTGCCTGGCTGGGCCTCAGAGGATGAGGATACACTTAGTCCAAGGGTAGGGTAGTATACAAGGGTGCTTCCCCTTCTCTGAGGAGACAGGGAGGGAAATGGGGAAGGGATTTGTAAGGGTGGGACTTGGAGAAGAGAAAAGAGGAAGGGCTGCAATGGAGATAAAAAGTGAATAAATTAATACTTACTTAATCAATTAATGAAAATGGATTTACAAGGCTGATACCACAGCACAGTGGATAAACATGCTTGCTACCAAACCTGATGGTCTGAGTTAGATTCCCAAGACCCACAGGCAGAAAGAGTTCCGTCATCTCACCTCTACAACTACAGAAACTACACTAAACTAGCGTGTGCCTACCCTAACATATATAAATAAACAAACAAATAAATAAGAAGAACAAATAAAGGCAATTCTTTTCTTCAATCTCTGAGAAATATGGAAAGACATACAATTGACACAGAAAATATTCAGTGACGTGTTATTTGAAATGTGTACATCTGTAACAGATTTATTTAAAAAATTTTTGCAATTATGAAATATTCCATGCTTTCTTCACTCTTTTAAATTTCAACAAATAATTTGGTATATCAGCTAAATGTTAGGCATTATCATCCATACTGCATATATAGTAGCAAACATGGATAAAACTCTTCCTGGGTACTAACATTCCATTAAAAGAAGACAGACCAAAATATCATTTGTAAAGTGGTCAACAGAGAAATATGGAGGTATAAGTGAACAGAGAATGGGCAAAAGGCATTCCATGAGGTGGGTGTTTTAATATACAACTGGTTGGTCAGATAATGCTGATCAGTGATATTAATTAATAATATTGTATTGGCTGGTTTTGTGTGTCAACTTGGCCCAAGTTGGAGTTATCACAGAGAAAGGAGCTTCCCTTGAGGAAATGTTTCCATGAGATACAGCTGTAAGGCATTTTCTCAATTAGTGTTCAAGCAGGGAGGGCCCCTTGTGGGTGGTGCCATTTCTGGGCTAGTAGTCCTGGGTTTTATAAGAAAATAAACTGAGCAAGCCAGGAGAAGCAAGCCAGTAAGCAGCACCCTTCCATGCCCTCTGCATCAACTCCTGCCTCCAAGTCCCTGCCCTGTGTGAGTTCCCTTGTTGACTTCCTTTAGTGATGAACAGTAGTGTGGAAGTATAAACTAAATAAACCCTTTACTCCCCAACTTGCTTCTTGCTCATGAAGCTTTGTGCACGAAGGAATACAAATCCTAAGACAAATATGTATATAACAGGGAGAGCAGCTCAGACTACAAACACGGCCAGGAAACTGACCTGTGGCAAGACTTTGCATGGGGGCAAGAAAAGCTAAATCAGGTTAAGTGGAAGGTCATGTGGCAAGAGGCAGCTTCAAATTGACTGAGTCTATGTGCCACCGCCCTTTGCTTTTCTGAAGCAAGAAATGAGGAGCCACTGTGAGCCTCAGAGTAGAGCAGTGGTTTGTTAGACAGACCCCAGGATTTCTCAGGATTACTGTGGTTGCAGTGGTGAGGATCAAACAGAAGGAATCAAATGTGATGTCTTTGCAAACTGAGTTTGACTGTATTACTTTTGGCTTCTCTTTACCTAATATGCTTTTGAATCTTTTGACTTATCTTTTCTTGGTATCATTTTGCTGAAAGCCCACCATTCTATTTTTTTGATTATTCTCTCATATACTACCTTCCAACTACAGTTTCTACTCCCTCATCTCCTCCCTGCCTCTCCCCCACCTCCCCTCTCCCCCATATCCACTCCTCCTTTTTTCCCTTCAGAAAAACGGCAGGTCAACCAAACATGACATGTGAAATTACAATAAGACTGGTCACATACCCTCCTATTAGGTGGATAAGACAAGCCTCTAGAAGGAAAGGGTCCCCAAAACAGGCAACAATAAGAAACAGCCCCTCTATACATTGTCAATAGTCCCACAAGAATGCCAGTGGGTGGAACTAGAAAAAAGTCATCCTGAGTGAGGTAACCCAGACCCAGAAAGACAAACATGACATGTACCCATTTATGAGTGGACATTACCTGTAAAGAATAATCCACAGGCACCCTACTTCTTACGTATAGCACAAGGCTGAATTGTATTTATCAAACAGAGTTCGTACTTTAACAGCGTCTGAACTTGGAGCAATGCTTATCTTCTATGTTTTGCCTTAAAATACAAGGTATCCACACACTCATTCAAATTAATCGCCTATGATGTTCACTGCTCTGTCTGCTCAAAGGGGGTGTTCTCTCCAGAATTTCTACATGTCTCCAAATTGTCTATATGTTCCTTTTAATGAATAGCCAAGGTGTATACAAAGCCATGTAGACATTTTCCCAGTGAAAATTTGCTTTTCAATCTACCTTCTTTCCCTTCTTTTTCTTCATTTATTAATTGATCATATAATAATCCCAACCACAGTTTCCCCTTTTTCTACTCCTCTCAGTTGACACCAATTTCCCCTCTCTGCCAGATCTGCTCCATTTCTCTTCAGATAAGAGTAGTCCTCCCTGGGATATCAAGCGAACAGGACAAAACAAGGTATAATACGGCATGAGCCCTGCTTGGTTGATTCTGTGGCCCGTGTTCTCCTGGTATCCTTGAAACTTCTGACTCCTGCAATCCTTCCTTCCCCTATCTTCATCAGGGTTCTCAGAGCTCTGGCTAATGTTTGGCTCTGCATCTGCTAATGTGGGTCTCTGCATCTGTTTTCATGAGATGCCAGAGGAAGCCTCTCAGATGAGGGTTGGCCTAGGCACCAATCGCGTTTGCCTCTTCTGTCCATTTTAAATAAAATCCTGTTTTCAACATATCCTAAATCCATACCCTTCCCACTTCTTCGTGCCTTCTTTATTTTTCACATTCTGGAAACTTTATTACCATCCTCACAGTTACATTTTTCTTTCCCTAATACTAGTAATCCACTTTTGAAAACATTTAGCCACCCCCTCTGTGATGGTTTGTATATGCTAGGCCCAGAGAGTGGCATTATTAGAAGGTGTGGCACTGTTGGAATGGATGTGGCCTTGTTGGAGTAGGTGTGTCACTGTGGGTGTGGGCTTTTAGACCCTCATCCTAGCTTCCTGGAAGTTAGTCTTCCACTAGCAGACCTCAGATGAAGATGTAGAACTCAGCTCCTCCTGCATCATGCCTGCCTGGTTGCTGCCATGTTCCTACCTTGATGATAATGGACTGAACCTCTGAACCTGTAAGCCAGCCCCAATTAAATGTTGTCCTTTATAAGACTTGCCTTGGTCATGGTGTCTATTCACAGCAGTAAAACCCTAACTAGGACATCCTCTCTAACTGAACTCTTCTTCAGCATTGGGATGTTTTGACCAGTTTTCTTTATTGCTTTCTAAAAATACAAAGGCAATTTTGTCTTCCGGTAATGCCCTGACATCACATTTTCACATGTCCCTGACTAACATCTTCATTGACTCATATTAAATGGTGTTACACAGGGATTCATTCTTGTTCACTTAATCTTATATCCCAATAGGCTCCAGGAGAAATGTAAACTGTCTCCTTCTTACAACTGCTTCAAAAACCAATGCATTTTAGAGCATTTACACAATAAATGAATATTTGATTAATAAGTAATATCCATGCCTCCTATGTAAATAATATCTGCCTTGTAAAGCATACAACATAGAAATTAAATAAGATAAAATATAATTAATCGTTGAATTGTGTTGGCTACTCAAATAGATTACCTTTCAATATAAACCAATGTCTTAAAATCATTACCTCCAGCCTAATCAGCATTTAACATACATGAGTGTATTTGTTCCCATTTGAAACATGTGGCCATTTGAAAGGCAGACACTTTGGGCTCAAAATGTATACTATAGACATAATTATGCTTTCCACAAGATGGATTCTTGTCCTACATTATTAGTCCTACCCACTCAACGATGCAAGCCATTAATATGAGCTTAATTGTAGCTTACTGAGTCTTTCTCTATTCATCAAGTTTTCCTGTGAGTCCTGAACACTACTCTCCCACATATCTACCTCCACATAGCTCTACTGACAACATAGAAAAAAAAATTCTGTAATGATTTCTGATCCAGTTCCTTAATTGAGTGTTTTGCATGTCCTTGTTGAGTCAATAAATCCTGAATACCATTTCTAGATCCTACAAATTTTATTCCCGTATTTTACTCCTACAAACTGGCCCTTAAAACGGCCTTTATGAAGATGATAGAGATCCTTACAGAAGGAATTAATAAAGCTCTTAAAAAATTCTAGGAGATACAAACAGTGAAAGGAAATAGATAAAACTGTTCAGGGCCAGTAATAAGAAATTGAATCAATAAAGCAAATGAAAACTGAAAAAATTCTGCAGTGAAACGTTAGGAACTCAAACAGGAATTACAGATGAAAGTGTTACCAACAGAATACAAGAGATGGAAGAGAGAATAGAGAATATTAGGTGTTAAAGATATGATAGAAGAAATGGATACACTGTTCAAAAAAAAATGTGAAATCAAAAAACTCACAGCACAGAACTTCCAGGAACTCTAGACTACTGTGAAAAAAAAGAAAAAAAAACTAAAAATAATAGGTTTAGAAGAGCAGCTCAGAGGAAAAAAAAAACAGCTCAGAGATCAAGAAAATGTTTTCAACAACATAATTGAAGAAAAATTTTCCTGACCTAAAGAAGGAAATGCCTGTTTTCTTGCTTCCCATAGATTTAAAACTCTTGACATACACTAGTTCTTGCCAACTATTCCAACCTAATATGTTTCCCACACATGCACAAGTAACACATACACATGCACACACACACACACACAAACACACACACAAAACACATGCACACCACACACACACACACACACACACACACACACACACCACATATGTGTGTGTTTCAGTTTTCTGAAAATCATGCCTGATATATAACTCTATCTATAGTACTCTTACAATCACCTTATTTCCAAAATGATTATGTGTACTTTAAAATTATTTCATTATTTATATCTGATGTAATACTTCATATTTGCATTGGTGATATAGAACTTTCCTATGGAGGTAGGCCACTCAAAGGTCTCCTTTATCTGTTTCCCCAGACCCAATCCTCCAGTCTCATCCCTGGCACTGCAACAGAACACCAGCTGCAGCCTTCCCTCCTGCCTACCTCTCCTGTGGATCCCATAGACTTTCCTCTCCTCATTCCCTCCCCTACCTGTTTCTTTTACTCAGATCCTAACTCCAGCAAGCACTCCCTGCTAAACCAAAGGACACTACTCTCAGGACAACAAGAAGCCTTAAGGCAGATCCACAATCTCCTACTGCTTCTGAGATCCAGTCTAGCCAGTCTTATCCCCAGCTGTGTTGTAAGAAACCTGCTATGGTCTCTCTTTCCTCTGACTCCATCCCCAACAGATCAAAATGGCCTTCTCCTCTAACTTTCCTTCCAGCAACTCATCCCGGTGTGCCAGCCTCCAATACAAGTAGGCATTCCCTGTAAACACATCAGCTGAACAGGAGAGAAAAACAGGCAACATACAATGAAATCTAGAGAGAAAACAGAAACCAAAAAAAAACACCCAACAAAGACAAAAATGAGCCCTGGGACCTTTAATTATCACAAAACTACATGCTTAGCCACCAGTATAAAAACACAATACCAATAACACCCAGAGCAATTTGTCTCTACCAGAGGCCAACTATCCCAACACAGCTGGTCCTGATTATTCCAACATAGCTGAAGCTTTAGAAAAAGACCTTAAAACGGCCTTTATGAAGATGATAGAGATCCTTACAGAAGAAAGCTCTTAAAAATTCTAGGAGTTACAAACAGTGAAAGGAAATAGATAAAACTGTTCAAGGCCTAAAATCAGAAATTGAATCAATAAAGCAAATGAGAATTGAAAAAATTCTGCAGTGAAACCTTAGGAACTCAAACAGGAATTACAGATGAAAGTGTCACCAACAGAATACAAGAGAAGGAAGAGAGAATGGAGAATATTAGGTGTTAAAGATATTATAGAAGAAATGGATACATTGTTCAAAAAATGTGAAATCAAAAAACTCACAGCACAGAACATCCAGGAAATCTAGACTACTGTGAAAAAAAAAAAGAAAAAAAACTAAAAATAATAGGTTTAGAAGAGGAAGAAGGGCAGCTCAGAGGAAAAAGAAAACAGCTCAGAAAACATTTTCAACAACATAATTGAAGAAAATTTTCCTGACCTAAAGAAGGAAATGCCTGTATATATAAAAGAAGCATAAAGAATAGAAATTAGATTGACCCAGAAAAGAATTTTCCCCCTTAGCACATAACAATCAAAACAGTATATGTACAGAACAAAGAAAGAATACTAAAATCTGAAAGAGAAAAAGACCAAGTAATGTATAAAGGCAGACTCAGACTCACATCTGATTACTGAATAATGACTGTAAAGGGCAGAAGGACTGAACAAATGTGTCACAGACTCCAAAAGATCAGAATCTAGCTCAGACTACTATGGAAAACATTTTTTTTCAGTGACCAGAATGGAGAAAAATAAGATATTCAATAATAAGGTAAAATTTAAATAATGTCTGTCTACAAATCCATCCCCATAGAAGGTACCAGACAGAAAACTCCAACCCAAGGAGATTAAGTACACCCATGAAAACATAGGAAATAATAATCTCACACTAGCAAAATCAAAAGAAGGGAGGCACATTCACACCACCACCACCACCCACCGCCAACAGCAACAACCTGAACAACAATAACAAGAATCAACAACCATTGATTATTAATATCTCTCATTATCAAGAGACTAACAGAATGGATGCAAAACTGGGATCCATCTTTCTGCTGCATACAATTAACAAACTTCATCATCAACGATAGCTATAACTTCAGTGTGGGGGTATGTCATTTCATATCTAAAAGACATACTTTAAACCAAAACTAACCCAAAGAGGTAGAGAAGGACATTACATACTCATTGTCTTAATTAGGGTTTCTATTGCTCTGAAGAGATATTTAGTTGGGGCGAGCTTACAGTTCAGTGGTTTAGTCCATTATCATCATTGCAGGAAACAAGGTGGCACACAGACAAACATGGTACTGGAGAGTTCTACATCTAGGTCTGCAAGTAGTAGGAAGTGAGTGGTATACACGGAGCCTGGCTTGAACATCTGAAATCTCAAAAGCCATCCCATGTGACATGCTTCCAACAAAGCCATACCTACTCTAACAATACCATACCTCCTAATAGGCCTCAGCCTCGTGGGCCTGTGGATGCCAACTGCACTCATCAACCACACTCATCAAAGAAAAAATTCCATTGTAGCTGAAGTCATATATTGACACCCACATGTGGATTGTGGGAGATTTCAGTGCCCTGCTATCACCAATGTACAGGTCATCCAGAGAAAAAATTAAACAGAAAAATACTGGACATAGCAGAAGTTATAAACCAAAAGGACTTAACATACTTAAAGAACTTTTCACCCAAACACAAAAAGAAATACCTTTTTCTCATCACCTTTAGGAACTTAACTCTAAAATTGACTGCTTAATTGGTCACAAAGCAAGCCTCAACAGATACAAGAAAATTAAAAACTCTGTGCATCCTATCATATCACCATCCAGGTTATTGCTGGATATCAACAATAATAGAAACAACACAAAGTTTTGAAGCTCATGGAAGCAAAACAACTCTCTACTGCATGAAAAAATGAGTCAAGACAGGAATTAAGAAAGAAATTAAATATTTTCTAGAATCCAATGAAAATGAATGCACAAGATACCCAAACTTATGGGACACAATGAAAACTGTGCTAAGAAGAACATTCATAACACTAAGTGCCTACATTTTAAAAATTGGAGAGACCTCAAACTAGCAACTTAATAGCATACCTGAAAGCTCTAGAACATAAAGAAGTAACCACACCCAAGGGGAGTAATAATAAAAGAAATAATAAAATAGAAATAATAAAACTGTGGCCTGAAATCAATGAAATAGAAACAAAGCAAACAATACAATGAATTAAAGACACAAAGAACTGGTTCTTTGAGATAATCAATAAGGTAGATAATCCCTTTTCCAAACTAAAAAACAGAGAGAACATTCAAATTAACAAAATCAGAAATAAAGGGTACATGGCAGCAGACATTAAGGAAATACAGAGAATCATAAGGACATATTTTAAATAACTGCACTCTACCAAATTGGAATATCTAAAAGAAATAGATAATTTATAGATAACTAACACTTACCAAAGTTAAATTGAGATCAAATAAACAATATAAAAAATCCTGAAACCCATAGTGTAATAGAAGCAATCATTAAATGTCTGCCAACAACAACAACAACAACAAAGCCCATGGTCAGACCATTTTAGCAAACAATTCTACCAGACTTTCAAAGAAAAGTTAACACCAACACTCCTCAAATTATTCCACAAAAAAGAAATAGAAGGATCATATGTTCAATTCATTTTATGAGGCAACAGTTAAACCCTCATAGGAAAACAACATAAAGTCTCAACAAAGAAAGAGAATTAAAGTCCAATTTTCCTTCAGAACCTATGATGAAAAAATACTCAATAAAATACTTGCAGACTGAATCCAATAATACATCAAAAAGATCATCATCCACTAGGATCAAGTAGGCTTCATCGTAGAGATGCAGGGATCATTCAATATATAGAAATTAGTAAACATAATACACCATATAAACAAATTAAAAGAAAAAAAACACCACATAATCATCTCATTAGATGCAAATTCCTTTGACAAAAATGTAACACTCCTTCAGGATAAAAGTGCTAGAGAGATTAGGAATATATGGGAAAAACTGAAACATAATAAAGGCAATTTACTGGAAGCCTTTATTTTAGTCAACATCAAATTAAATAGAGAGAGAGACTCAAAGAATTTCCACTAAAATCAGGAACAAGACAAGGTTGTTCACTCTCTCTACATATAGTCAATACAGTACTTGAAGTTTTAGCTAGAACAATAACAACTAAAGATGATCAAGGTGATACAAATTGGAAAGAAAAAAGTCAAAGTATAGTTATTTGCAGATAATATTATAGTATGTGTAAGTTGCCCTAAATATTCACCAGGGAACTAAACACTTTCAACAAAGTGTCTGGACACAGATTAAATATTAAAACAAAAAAGAATCAAACAGGCAAACAAACCAAAATAGTAGCCTTTCTATATATAAATTTCAAATTGACTGAGAAAGCAATCAGGGAAATAATACCTTTAACAATAACATGAAAAATATAAAATATCTTGGAGTAACTCTAACTAAGCAAGTGAAAGACCTGTATGACCAAAATTTTAAATCTTTAAAGAAATAAATTGAAAAAACTATCAAAAGACAAGATCTCCCATGCTCCAGAATCGGTTGACATAGCATAGTAAAAATGGTCATCCTACTAATAGTCCTCTATAGACTCAATGCAATCGCCATCAGAATTCCAACACAATTCTTTATAGATCTTGAAAGAACAGTATTCAACTTCATATGGAAAACAATACTCCAGATGGCTAAAAACTTCCTGAACAATAAGAAACAGGTCACAGTCCTACAATTCCCTATTATTGGTTGTACTACAGAGTTATCGTAATAAAAAATACATGACGTTGGTATAAAAACAGACATGTTGAAAAAATAAAATTGAGTGAAGATTCAAACATAAATGCACACACATATGGAAACCTGCTTTTTGATAAGGAAGCCAAATATAAGTACTGCACAGGAAGCTCAGGAAGTAGGAAGATCAAGGGAGGGGGTGCTTTGGTTCCCCAGAGAAAGGGAAAATACTCACAGGAACAACTATGGAGACAAAGTGTGGAGCAGAGACTGAAGGAAAGGCTACACAGAGACTGTCCTACCTGGGGATTTTTCCTATAAACAATCACCAAAACCCACAACTATTAATGGATGACAAGAAGTATGGACTGAAAGGAGCCTGTTATGGGTGTCTTTTGGAGAGGCCCTGCCAGAGCCTTTTAGATACAGAGGCGAATACTAGCAGCCAACCATTGGACTGAGCATGAGGTTCACAATGGAGGAGTTGGAGGGTGGACTGGAGGAGCTGGGTGGGGGCAGGCATTGCAGCCCCATGGGAAGAATGACAATGTAGGCTAACCAGACGCCCCAGGGCTCCCAGGGACTAAGCCATCAACCAAGGTGTACACATGGTTCCAGCCAAACGAGTGGCAGAGGAATGCCTTGTCAGGCATCAGGGGGAGGAGAGGCCCTTAGTCCTGTGAAGGCTCAATAGAGGCCCCAGTGAGGGGAAATCAAGTGGGGGTCATGAGAGTGGGTTGGGTGGAGGAACATTTTCTTGGAGGCAGGGTGTGGGAGGATGGGTTGGGGATTTTTGGGGAGTGGGGAAACTGGGAAGGGCTATAACATTTGAAATGTAAATGAAATATATTTTTTAAAAAAGTCATCCCCTTCAACTAGTGCTGGTCCAACTGGATATCTGTATGTAGAAGCTTGCAAGGAGATTCATATCGCTCATCCTGCACAAAACTCAAATTCAAGTGGATCAAAGATCTCAACATAAAACCAGATACACTGAACCTGATGGAAGAGAAAGTTGGCCTTGAAAACACTGGCATGGGAGGCAACCTCTTTAACAGAATACCAATAGAGCAGGCACTAAGATCAACAACCAAGATCAACAATCAATAAATGGGACCTCAAGAAATTAAAGTTTCTGTAAGGCAAAGCACAGCATCAATCAAGCAGAGGCATCCCATATGTGGAAAAAGTTTTTTTTTCTTTTTTTTTTATTGTTATTTTTTTTTCAAAGGGGAAAATAAGCTTTAATATAACATCATAGTTATGAATAGGTTATCAAAATTCACATTAATATTTGTCTTAAAGAAATTACCACTCCATAAGTGTGAAAGTAATCCTAAAGGAGAGTATTTATAATCATCCGTAAAGAATATTAAAGTCCCCAATTCGCTTTTACAGGTATTCTTCTAAGTGATTATAGATTTTCTTTTTATTTATTTATTTATTCAATATATTTTTATTTACATTTCAAATGATTTCCCCTTTTCTGGCTCCCCACTCCCCGAAAGTCCCATAAGCCCTCTTCCCTCTCCCTATTCCCCCATCTACCCCTTCCCACTTCTGGTATTCCCCTATAATGCCGCACTGAGTCTTTCCAGAACCAGGGGCCACTCCTCCATTTCCTCTTGGACATCATTTAATATGTGGATTATGTCTTGGGTATTCCACATTTCTAGGCTAATATCCACTTATCAGTGAGTGCATATCATGATTGATCTTTTGAGATTGGGTCACCTCACTTAGTATGATGGTCTCCAGCTCCATCCATTTGTCTAAGGATTTCATAAATTCATTGTTTCTGATGGCTGAATAGTAAGTACTCCATTGTGTAAATATACCACATTTTTTGTATCCATTCTTCTGTTGAGGGACACTTGGGTTCTTTCCAGCTTCTGGATATTACAAACAGGGTTGCTATGAATATAGTGGAGCAAGTGTCCTTATTGCATGCTGGGGAATCCTCTGGGTATATGCCCAGGAGTGGTATAGCAGGGTCGTCTGGAAGTGTCATGCCCAGATTTCTGAGGAACCGCCAGGCTGATTTCCAAAGTGGTTGTACCATCTTGCAATCCCACCAGCAGAGGAGGAGTATTCCTCTTTCTCCCCATCCTCACCAACACCTGCTGTCTCCAGAGTTTCTTCATGTAATTAACCAAAAAGAGTAGATCATAGCAACTCAACATAAATAAAATAGTTCATTTTCAATTGGCTAACTCATAAAGAGAATAACAAAAATGTTAGATATTATTACTCTTCTTCATATTCTTTCACTTTGGAAATAAAATGAATTTTCTGTATAAACATGTGATAAGCTTATTATTACTAGATGGATTAATAATATGTTTCTTGTGGATGGAGGGCTGGCTCATTAGTTAAAATCTTGCTGCTCTAAAAGAGGATTGGTTTCCATCACAGGCACTGGGACTCACACTGGGCAGTTTACAACAACCTTTAATGACAACTCCAGGGTATCATATTCCATTTTGTTGGTCTGCAAAAGCACTGCCATTTATGTGCACATAACCATACACAGGCACACAGAGATAAATATAATTAAAAATAAAATAACCCATTGAAAATAAGTAAATAAGTATATTTTTAACTGGAATTTTAATTTCTTTTTTTTTTTTTTTAAATTAAATTTTATTATTTTTTTTTGTCTTTTTTTTTTATTTGATATAATTTATTTACCTTTCAAATGATTTCCCCTTTTCTAGCCCCCCCCCCACTCCCCGAAAGTCCCGTAAGCCCCCTTCTCTTCCCCTGTCCTCCCTCCCACCCCTTCCCAGTTCCCCGTTCTGGTTTTGCCAAATACTGTTTCACTGAGTCTTTCCAGAACCAGGGACCACTCCTGCTTTCTTCTTGTATCTCATTTGATGTGTGGATTATGTTTTGGGTATTCCAGTTTTCTAGGTTAATAACCACTTATTAGTGAGTGCATACCATGATTCACCTTTTGAGTCTGGGTTACCTCACTTAGTATGATGTTCTCTAGCTCCATCCATTTGCCTAAGAATTTCATGAATTCATTGTTTCTAATGGCTGAATAGTACTCCATTGTGTAGATATACCACATTTTTTGTATCCACTCTTCTGTTGAGGGATACCTGGGTTCTTTCCAGCATCTGGCAATTATAAATAGGGCTGCTATGAACATAGTAGAGCATGTATCCTTATTACATGGTGGGGAATCCTCTGGGTATATGCCCAGGAGTGGTATAGCAGGATCTTCTGGAAGTGAGGTGCCCAGTTTTCGGAGGAGCCGCCAGACTGCTTTCCAGAGTGGTTGTACCAATTTGCAACCCCACCAGCAGTGGAGGAGTGTTCCTCTTTCTCCGCACCCTCTCCAACACCTGCTGTCTCCTGAATTTTTAATCTTAGCCATTCTGACTGGTGTAAGATGAAATCTTAGGGTTGTTTTGATTTGCATTTCCCTAATGACTAATGAAGTGGAGCATTTTTTAAGATGCTTCTCCGCCATCCGAAGTTCTTCAGGTGAGAATTCTTTGTTTAACTCTGTACCCCATTTTTTAATAGGGTTGTTCGGTTTTCTGGAGTCTAACTTCTTGAGTTCTTTATATATATTGGATATTAGCCCTCTATCTGATGTAGGATTGGTGAAGATCTTTTCCCAATTTGTTGGTTGCCGATCTGTCCTCTTGATGGTGTCCTTTGCCTTACAGAAACTCTGTAACCTTATGAGGTCCCATTTGTCAATTCTTGCTCTTAGAGCATACGCTATTGGTGTTCTGTTCAGAAACTTTCTCCCTGTACCGATGTCCTCAAGGGTCTTCCCCAGTTTCTTTTCTATTAGCTTCAGAGTGTCTGGCTTTATGTGGAGGTCCTTGATCCATTTGGATTTGAGCTTAGTACAAGGAGACAAGGATGGATCAATTCGCATTCTTCTGCATGCTGACCTCCAGTTGAACCAGCACCATTTGTTGAAAAGGCTATCTTTTTTCCATTGGATGTTTTCAGCCTCTTTGTCGAGGATCAAGTGGCCATAGGTGTGTGGGTTCATTTCTGGATCTTCAATCCTGTTCCATTGATCCTCCTGCCTGTCACTGTACCAATACCATGCAGTTTTTAACACTATTGCTCTGTAGTATTGCTTGAGGTCAGGGATACTGATTCCCCCAGATTTTCTTTTGTTGCTGAGAATAGTTTTAGCTATCCTGGGTTTTTTGTTGTTCCAGATGAATTTGATAATTGCTCTTTCTAACTCTGTGAAGAATTGAGTTGGGATTTTGATGGGTATTGCATTGAATCTGTATAGTGCTTTAGGCAAAATGGCCATTTTAACTATATTGATTCTACCGATCCATGAGCATGGGAGGTTTTCCCATTTTTTGAGGTCTTCTTCCATTTCCTTCTTCAGAGTCTTGAAGTTCTTGCCATACAGATCTTTCGCATGTTTGGTAAGAGTCACCCCAAGATACTTTATACTGTTTGTGGCTATTGTGAAGGGGGTCATTTCCCTAATTTCTTTCTCAGCCTGCTTATCCTTTGAGTATAGGAAGGCCACTGATTTGCTTGAGTTGATTTTGTAACCTGCCACTTTGCTGAAGTTGTTTATCAGCTGTAGGAGCTCTCTAGTGGAGTTCTTTGGGTCACTTAGGTAGACGATCATGTCGTCTGCAAATAATGATAGTTTGACTTCCTCCTTTCCAATTTGTATCCCTTTGACCTCCTTATGTTGTCGAATTGCCCGAGCTAGTACCTCAAGTACAATATTGAAAAGATAAGGAGAAAGGGGGCAGCCTTGTCTGGTCCCTGATTTCAGTGGGATTGCTTCAAGTTTCTCTCCGTTTAGTTTGATGCTGGCTACCGGTTTGCTGTATATTGCTTTTACTATGTTTAGGTATGGGCCTTGAATTCCTGTTCTCTCCAAGACTTTAAGCATGAAAGGATGCTGAATTTTGTCAAATGCTTTTTCAGCATCCAATGAAATGACCATGTGGTTTTGTTCTTTGAGTTTGTTTATGTAGTGGATTGTATTGATGGATTTCCGTATATTGAACCAACCCTGCATTCCCGGGATAAAGCCTACTTGATCATGGTGGATGATCGTTTTGATGTGTTCTTGGATTCGGTTGGCAAGAATTTTGTTGAGTATTTTTGCATCGATGTTCATAAGGGAAATTGGTCTGAAGTTCTCTTTCTTTGTTGGATCTTTGTGTGGCTTTGGTATCAGCGTAATTGTGGCTTCGTAGAAGGAATTGGGTAGTGTTCCTTCTGTTTCTATTTTGTGGAATAGTTTGAAGAGTATTGGTGTTAACTCTTCTTTGAAGGTCTGGTAGAATTCTGCACTGAAACCATCTGGTCCTGTGCTTTTTTTGGTTGGAAGACTTTCTATGACTCCTTCTATTTCTTTAGGCTTTATGGGACTGTTTAGATGGTCTAGTTGGTCCTGATTTAATTTTGGTATTTGGTATCTGTCAAGGAAAT
Organism: Apodemus sylvaticus; assembly: GCF_947179515.1. Lineage (NCBI taxonomy): Eukaryota > Metazoa > Chordata > Mammalia > Rodentia > Muridae > Apodemus > Apodemus sylvaticus. The sequence goes on from NC_067480.1 coordinate 92,021,718, forward strand.
TGTCCATTTCCTCCAGATTCTCCAGTTGTGTTGAGTACAGGCTCTTGTAGTAGGATCTGATGATTTTTTGGATTTCCTCAGTTTCCGTTGTTATGTCTCCCTTTTCATTTCTAAGTTTGTTAATTTGGATACTTTCTCTGTGCCCTTTGGTCAGTCTGGCTAAGGGTTTATCTATCTTGTTGATTTTCTCAAAGAACCAGCTCCTAGTTTTGTTGATTTTTTGTATGGTTCTCTTTGTTTCTACTTGATTGATTTCGGCCCTGAGTTTGATGATTTCCTGCCTTCTACTCCTCCTGGGTGAAATAGCTTCTTTTTGTTCTAGGGCTTTCAGGTGTGTCATTAAGTTGGTAATGTATGCTCTCTCCATTTTCTTTTTGGAGGCACTCAGGGCTATGAGTTTTCCTCTTAGCACTGCTTTCATTGTGTCCCATAGATTTGGGTATGTTGTGTTTTCATTTTCATTGTGTTCTAAAAAGTCTTTAATTTCTTTCTTTATTTCTTCCTTGACCAAGGTGTCATTGAGTAGAGTATTGTTCAATTTCCACGTGTATGTGGGTTTTCTGTTGTTTCTGTTGCTATTGAAGACCACTTTTATTCCATAGTGATCAGATAGGAGGCATGGGATTAGTTCTATCTTTTTATATTTGTTGAGGTCTGTCTTGTGACCAATTATATGGTCGATTTTGGAGAAGGTACCATGAGGTGCTGAAAAAAAGGTATATTCTTTTGTTTTAGGATAGAATGTTCTATATATATCAGTTAAGTCTAATTGGTCCAAAGCTTCAATTAGTTTCATTGTGTCCTTGTTTAGTTTCTGTTTTCCTGATCGGTCCATTGAGGAAAGTGCAGTGTTGAAGTCACCCACAATTATTGTGTTAGGTGTAATGTGTGCTTTGAGTTTTAATAAAGTTTCTTTTATGAAAGAGGGTGCCCTTGCATTTGGAGCATAGATGTTCAGGATTGAGAGTTCTTCTTGTTGTATTTTTCCTTTGACCAGCAAGAAGTGTCCCTCAGAGTCTCTTTTGATGACTTTGGGTTGAAAGTCAATTTTATCTGATATTAAAATGGCTACTCCAGCTTGTTTCCTGAGACCATTTGCTTGTAAAATTGTCTTCCAGCCTTTTACTCTAAGGTATTGTTTGTCTTTGACCCTGAGGTGTGTTTCCTGTAAGCAGCAAAATGTAGGGTCCTGTTTACGTATCCAGTCAGTTAGTCTGTGTCTTTTTATTGGGGCATTGAGTCCATTGATGTTAAGAGATATTAAGGAATAGTGATTGTTACTTCCTATCATTTTTGACGTTATTTTTTAAATTTGATTGCTTAACTTCTTTTGGGTTTGATGAAAGGTTACTATCTTGCTTTTTTCAGGGTGGAGTTTCCCTCCTTGTATTGGTGTTGTCCTCCTATTATCCTTTTTAGGGCTGGGTTTGTGGATAGATATTGGGTGAACTTGGTTTTGTCGTGAAATATCTTAGTTTCTCCATCTATGGTGATTGAGAGTTTTGCTGGATATAGTAGTTTTGGTTGGCATTTGTGTTCTCTTAGAGTCTGCATGAGATCTGCCCAGGACCTTCTAGCCTTCATAGTCTCAGGTGAAAAGTCTGCTGTGATTCTGATAGGTCTTCCTTTATATGTTACTTGGCCTTTTTCTCTTACTGCCTTTAGTATTCTTTCTTTGTTTAGAACATTTGGTGTTTTGATTATTATGTGACGGGAAGTATTTCTGTTCTGGTCCAGTCTGTTTGGAGTTCTGTAGGCTTCTTGTATATTCATGGGCATCTCTCTCTTTAGGTTAGGGAAGTTTTCTTCCATAATTTTATTGAAGATATTTGCTGGCCCTTTAAGTTGTAAATCTTCACTCTCATCTATGCCTATAATCCTTAGGTTTGGTCTTCTCATTGTGTCCTGGATTTCCTGGATATTTTGGGTTACAAGCTTTTTGCACTTTGCATTTTCTTTAACTGTTGAGTCCATGGTTTCTATGGAATCTTCAGCATCTGAGATTCTTTCTTCTATCTCTTGTATTCTGTTGTTGATATTTGCATCTCTGTCCCCTGATTTCTTCCCAAGGCTTTCTATCTCCAAAGTTGTCTCCCTTTGAGTTTTCTTAGTTGTTTCTACTTCTGATTTTAGATCCTGGATGGTTTTGCTTAGCTCCTTCCCTTGCATGTTTGTGTTTTCCTGTAATTCTTTAAGAGATTTTTGTGTTTCCTCTTTCATGAGCTCAGCCTGTTGACCAAAGTTCTCCTGTATTTCTTTAAGAGATTTTTGTGTTTCGTCTTTCATGACCTCAGCCTGTTGAGCAAAGTTCTCCTGTATTTCTTTAAGTGTTTTTTGCATTTCCTCCTTGTTGGCTTTTGTATTCTCCTGGATTTCTTTCAATGATTTTTGTGTTTCCCTTGCAAGGGCTTCTAACTTTTGATCCATTTTCTCCTCAATGTCCTTCATGTGTTCCTGTACCAGCATCATGACCAGTGATTTTAAATCCAAATCTTGTTTTACTGGTGTGATGGGGTATCCAGGACTTGCTGGTAGAGGAGAATTTGGTTCAGATGTTGCCATATTGCCTTGATTTCTGTTAGTGACGTTTCTGCGTTTGCCTTTTGCCATCTAGCTCTCACTGGTGTTACTTGGTCTTGTCAGTGCTGGACTCACCAGTGCAAGCTGCCCCTTCCCCGTTGGCCTCTGGTGCACAGCTTACACTCTGCACTGCCTATAGACAGGGTGCTGTTGTCCAGGCTGTTCAGATCCCGAAGCAGGCACCTGAAGGCTCCCGCTGGGGCCCGCAGGATTTATTGGAGCACACCGACTTCTCCCAGCTGGCCGCCCGGAAGCCCCCACGAGCCTCTTGAGGGACCTGGAGATGTGGCGGCCACCCAGGCTGATCTGAAGCAGAGAGAGAGTTGAGGTGGGGGCTTCTGCCTGAGGCCTTGCCCAGATTGTGTCTGTGGACCAGGTGGAACCCGTGTGCACCCCCAGGGAGCTCCGAAGGTGAATGTTGCTGTGACCTCCCCTGTGCTCCGCTCACTCCGCTGGGCAGCCGATTTCCCCAACCGGGCTGGCGCACACTAGGTTAGCCTTGTCGCCTGGGCCCTGAGTCCAGGCAAACGCCTGGGAGGCCAAGGTCCGAGCAAAGTTCCCCTAGGGCTATGTCAGTTATTTGGGTCCGCCAGGTGACCCGGATGGCGGGCGTGCGCGTCCGCGCTCCGCGAAAGCACCGGGAGAGTCTGTTGTGCTAATAACCTCCTGGGCTGGTTGACACACAGATGGCCCACCAAGCCGCCCAGTTCTTAGGGTCAGTCCTGTGCCTTTTGGGGCCTAGACCCCCGTTTTGTTAGCCTCAGGCTACGCTTGTTAGCAGTCTCTGCCCTCCCGAGCACTCTGGCTCCTGTAGGCAAAATGGCGGCGCGTGCACCGGCCGGGGCAAAAAAAAAAAACTCCTAGCTGGGTTGGCGCCCCGATGGCCACTCGAACAGCCCTGGGCCTGGGTGCAGGCCAATGCCCGTCTGGCTCAGACCCCTGCGGTGTTGGGCCTAGGATTATGTTTGTGTACCTCAGTCTGACCGATCTCTGGAGCCCGGGATCAAGATGGCGGTGAGTCTCTCCTGACTGGCGGGCAGCCGAGTTCTCTTGTTATTTTTTTATTCGATATAATTTATTTACATTTCAAATGATTTCCCCTTTTCTAGCCCCCCCCCCCACTCCCTGAAAGTCCCGTAAGCCCCCTTCTCTTCCCCTGTCCTCCCTCCCACCCCTTCCCAGTTCCCCGTTCTGGTTTTGCCAAATACTGTTTCACTGAGTCTTTCCAGAACCAGGGACCACTCCTGCTTTCTTCTTGTATCTCATTTGATGTGTGGATTATGTTTTGGGTATTCCAGTTTTCTAGGTTAATAACCACTTATTAGTGAGTGCATACCATGATTCACCTTTTGAGTCTGGGTTACCTCACTTAGTATGATGTTCTCTAGCTCCATCCATTTGCCTAAGAATTTCATGAATTCATTGTTTCTAATGGCTGAATAGTACTCCATTGTGTAGATATACCACATTTTTTGCATCCACTCTTCTGTTGAGGGATACCTGGGTTCTTTCCAGCATCTGGCAATTATAAATAGGGCTGCTATGAACATAGTAGAGCATGTATCCTTATTACATGGTGGGGAATCCTCTGGGTATATGCCCAGGAGTGGTATAGCAGGATCTTCTGGAAGTGAGGTGCCCAGTTTTCGGAGGAACCGCCAGACTGCTTTCCAGAGTGGTTGTACCAATTTGCAACCCCACCAGCAGTGGAGGAGTGTTCCTCTTTCTCCGCACCCTCTCCAACACCTGCTGTCTCCTGAATTTTTAATCTTAGCCATTCTGACTGGTGTAAGATGAAATCTTAGGGTTGTTTTGATTTGCATTTCCCTAATGACTAATGAAGTGGAGCATTTTTTAAGATGCTTCTCCGCCATCCGAAGTTCTTCAGGTGAGAATTCTTTGTTTAACTCTGTACCCCATTTTTTAATAGGGTTGTTCGGTTTTCTGGAGTCTAACTTCTTGAGTTCTTTATATATATTGGATATTAGCCCTCTATCTGATGTAGGATTGGTGAAGATCTTTTCCCAATTTGTTGGTTGCCGATCTGTCCTCTTGATGGTGTCCTTTGCCTTACAGAAACTCTGTAACCTTATAAGGTCCCATTTGTCAATTCTTGCTCTTAGAGCATACGCTATTGGTGTTCTGTTCAGAAACTTTCTCCCTGTACCGATGTCCTCAAGGGTCTTCCCCAGTTTCTTTTCTATTAGCTTCAGAGTGTCTGGCTTTATGTGGAGGTCCTTGATCCATTTGGATTTGAGCTTAGTACAAGGAGACAAGGATGGATCAATTCGCATTCTTCTGCATGCTGACCTCCAGTTGAACCAGCACCATTTGTTGAAAAGGCTATCTTTTTTCCATTGGATGTTTTCAGCCTCTTTGTCGAGGATCAAGTGGCCATAGGTGTGTGGGTTCATTTCTGGATCTTCAATCCTGTTCCATTGATCCTCCTGCCTGTCACTGTACCAATACCATGCAGTTTTTAACACTATTGCTCTGTAGTATTGCTTGAGGTCAGGGATACTGATTCCCCCTGATTTTCTTTTGTTGCTGAGAATAGTTTTAGCTATCCTGGGTTTTTTGTTGTTCCAGATGAATTTGATAATTGCTCTTTCTAACTCTGTGAAGAATTGAGTTGGGATTTTGATAGGTATTGCATTGAATCTGTATAGTGCTTTTGGCAAAATGGCCATTTTAACTATATTGATTCTACCGATCCATGAGCATGGGAGGTTTTCCCATTTTTTGAGGTCTTCTTCCATTTCCTTCTTCAGAGTCTTGAAGTTCTTGTCATACAGATCTTTCACATGTTTGGTAAGAGTCACCCCAAGATACTTTATACTGTTTGTGGCTATTGTGAAGGGGGTCATTTCCCTAATTTCTTTCTCAGCCTGCTTATCCTTTGAGTATAGGAAGGCCACTGATTTGCTTGAGTTGATTTTATAACCTGCCACTTTGCTGAAGTTGTTTATCAGCTGTAGGAGCTCTCTAGTGGAGTTTTTTGGGTCACTTAGGTAGACTATCATGTCGTCTGCAAATAATGATAGTTTGACTTCCTCCTTTCCAATTTGTATCCCTTTGACCTCCTTATGTTGTCGAATTGCCCGAGCTAGTACCTCAAGTACAATATTGAAAAGATAAGGAGAAAGGGGGCAGCCTTGTCTGGTCCCTGATTTCAGTGGGATTGCTTCAAGTTTCTCTCCATTTAGTTTGATGCTGGCTACCGGTTTGCTGTATATTGCTTTTACTATGTTTAGGTACGGGCCTTGAATTCCTGTTCTCTCCAAGACTTTAAGCATGAAAGGATGCTGAATTTTGTCAAATGCTTTTTCAGCATCCAATGAAATGACCATGTGGTTTTGTTCTTTGAGTTTGTTTATGTAGTGGATTGTATTGATGGATTTCCGTATATTGAACCAACCCTGCATTCCCGGGATAAAGCCTACTTGATCATGGTGGATGATCGTTTTGATGTGTTCTTGGATTCGGTTAGCAAGAATTTTATTGAGTATTTTTGCATCGATGTTCATAAGGGAAATTGGTCTGAAGTTCTCTTTCTTTGTTGGATCTTTGTGTGGCTTTGGTATCAGCGTAATTGTGGCTTCGTAGAAGGAATTGGGTAGTGTTCCTTCTGTTTCTATTTTGTGGAATAGTTTGAAGAGTATTGGTGTTAACTCTTCTTTGAAGGTCTGGTAGAATTCTGCACTGAAACCATCTGGTCCTGTGCTTTTTTTGGTTGGAAGACTTTCTATGACTCCTTCTATTTCTTTAGGCTTTATGGGACTGTTCAGATGGTCTAGTTGGTCCTGATTTAATTTTGGTATTTGGTATCTGTCAAGGAAATTGTCCATTTCCTCCAGATTCTCCAGTTGTGTTGAGTACAGGCTCTTGTAGTAGGATCTGATGATTTTTTGGATTTCCTCAGTTTCCGTTGTTATGTCTCCCTTTTCATTTCTAAGTTTGTTAATTTGGATACTTTCTCTGTGCCCTTTGGTCAGTCTGGCTAAGGGTTTATCCATCTTGTTGATTTTCTCAAAGAACCAGCTCCTGGTTTTGTTGATTTTTTGTATGGTTCTCTTTGTTTCTACTTGATTGATTTCGGCCCTGAGTTTGATGATTTCCTGCCTTCTACTCCTCCTGGGTGAAATAGCTTCTTTTTGTTCCAGGGCTTTCAGGTGTGTCATTAAGTTGGTAATGTATGCTCTCTCCATTTTCTTTTTGGAGGCACTCAGGGCTATGAGTTTTACTCTTAGCACTGCTTTCATTGTGTCCCATAGATTTGGGTATGTTGTGTTTTCATTTTCATTGTGTTCTAAAAAGTCTTTAATTTCTTTCTTTATTTCTTCCTTGACCAAGGTATCATTGAGTAGAGTATTGTTCAATTTCCACGTGTATGTGGGTTTTCTATTGTTTCTGTTGCTATTGAAGACCACTTTTATTCCATAGTGATCAGATAGGAGGCATGGGATTAGTTCGATCTTCTTATATTTGTTGAGGTCTGTCTTGTGACCAATTATATGGTCGATTTTGGAGAAGGTACCATGAGGTGCTGAAAAAAAGGTATATTCTTTTGTTTTAGGATAGAATGTTCTATATATATCAGTTAAATCTAATTGGTCCAAAGCTTCAATTAGTTTCATTGTGTCCTTGATGGAAAAAGTTTTTTTTGTTTGTTTGTTTTTTAATCAGGGCCACATCTGATAGAGGACTAAAATCCAAAATATATAAAGAACTCCAGAAAAATTATCAAAAAATAATCCAATTAAAAAATGAGAAATGCCCAAACAGGGACTTCTCAATAGAGAAATTTCAAACGGCTGAGAAATAATTAAAGAAGTGTTCCACATTGTTAGTCATCATCAAAATGAAAACCAGAACTACTTTGAGATTCCATCTTTGACTTTTCTGAACAGGTAAGAACAAAAGCATACGTGTCAGCCCATGCTGGTGAGGAAGTGAAGCAAAGGGAACACTCCTCTATTGTTGGAGGCTATACAAACTGGTAAAGCCATGTTGTAAATCAATATGGCAGTTCCTCAGAAAGTCGGTATTTAACTATTTCAAGATCCAACTATACTCCTCTTAGACATATACCCAAAGGATGATCCATCCTACCACAAAGACATTTATTCAAACATGTTCATTGTAGCTTTATTCATAATAGCCAGATACTGGAAACAACCTAGATGTCCCTACAAAATGGCTTGCAGTTAAACGGGTAGAACTAGAAAAATGTCTGATGAGATAACCCAGACCCCAAAAGACAAATATGCTGTGCACTCACTTATAAGTGGCTATTAGCCATTAAACAAATGATAACCAAGTTATACTCCATAGACCCAGAGAGAAAACAAGAAGGGGTCTAGGACTGGGGTTCAGTGATCTCACTTGCAAAGAGAAATAGAATAGATTTAACAGACTGAGGGCTGGTGAGGATGGATGCAGGGGTATAAGATGTGGGGGAGAGAGGGTGAAGGGAGAAAGTGTGAGAAGAGACAGCTGGAGCTGGGGAGAGTTTGATAGTACATAGTTTGGAAACCTAATGCAGTAGAAACTTCCTGGCATCTATAAATGTGATTTTAATAAAGACTCCTAGTAATGGTGGATGTAGTTAGCCAAGGCTTCTCAGTAGTGAGATTGGATTGCGTTCTAATGAGTTGTTGGCCAAGGGGATCCCATGGAAATCCCAAACATTCAGGCTGGTGCTAAGGCAAACGGTTATTCTCCACAAACTGGCAGTGGGGTCCTATTACCAAGGACAACACCAAGACAACTCACTGAACATGGTTAAGCCTAGCTAGTGCCTTTATGGAACCTTCTCCTCTACACTATAGCCTCTTTGATATGGGAAGGTATGCAGCAGGCTATTGAAAGAGAAATATGGACGCAATGCAATCACAGAACCTTTGACCTAAAAACCTTTCTTAATTGCAAAATATTATAGGGTTAATTATGACACAGAATTTGTGACAGTGATATCAGATCTGACTTAAAACCCACTACATGAGATGGAGACTATACCCAATACTGCTTGGGTAACCAAGAACTAGAGAGACTAGATATCCCAGAGATCTAGAGTAAAGCCAAATAGTAAGTATTTAAAAAATAAGATAAGATAAAATAAAATAAAATAAAATAAAATAATTCTGAGATGCTCATCAACCAGGCAGTGGAAAGAAAGAATAAATGGGAGGTCTCCAACAAATCCCCACAGAGCTCATGGAATGCTGAAGAAATCTTATAAGGGCCAGAGGAAATGAAAAACACCAGGAGAACAAGGCCTTGACTAAGCAAGGCATATGTAAGCTCAAAGTCTGAAGCAGCAAGCACAGGGCCTAGCTGGGTCTATACTAGGTTCTCTGCAAATACACTATATGTATTAGTTTAGTATTTTTATTGGGCTTGACTGTGAGACTGTGTGGTCTCCAACTCTTGTGCCTGCTCTGAGGACTCTTTTCTGCCTGATGGACTGCCGTGTGTAACTTCAATATGATAGACTTTTATTTATCCTATTATTTTTCATTTTGTCAGGTTTGGTCACTATTACTTAGAAGTCTGTTCTTTTCTAATGGGAGAAAGAAAAGGACTAGATCTGGAAGGGAGGGGAGGTGGGAAAACATGGAGTAGAGGAAGGGGAAATTATAATCAGGATGTATTATATGTAATAAAATAATCTATTTAAATAAAAATGTTCTTATGGATAATATACCAATAGAAATATATTACAAGGAAGAATTTTAAAAAGTATTGGGTATAAATTGTTTAGTTTTACATTCATAAAACTTGATTTAATTTTTGTCATTTTTAATTAAACTATTATTCCTAATAGTGGTAAAGAAAACTTATAATACAATTTGTTTACATTTGTTTCCACTAGAGATATCAGAAAATAAAAGAAACTACACAACTGGAGTATTTCAAAACACAAATATAATATTGCCTATAAGAATATATACAAATGTTTATTTTGACTAATTCAAGATAATATTTTATAAAAAATTTAATGAACTATCACACTTTGCACTACGTATAACTACTTAATTGCTAAAGCTAACGTTTTATATTTCTAGCTTTCTCCTAGCAAGATATAGTTTCAGATATGCACATGTACACTTCAGAGCACATGACCAAAATGCAGTAGTGTAACAACCACAACAAAATAGCTTCATTTTTGAAATGAAGGAATCTAATCACATTCAAATGTATCAAGGTCAGAAATTTTGCTAGAGTAATTAAAATGGTTTGATGTGAATATAGCATGTGGAAAATATTGACATGCACCTAAAGCACGTATTGATAAAAGCACAGATTTAAACACTAATTCCAATGTGGAAGAGGTTACACTTCCCAGTTTTTCTTAGAGTATTCATGCAATATTGATACAATTTTCTTTATTTTCTATGAAGCATTGCAAGGTAAACAATTACAAACAGCAATAATTTGTTACTCCCTTAAAAACTCAATGTAAATAAAAAAGAATAATAAAGATAAGAGTAGAAATTGGCAATTAATTATATATCAATATAGCTAAGAGAAAAATCAGTGAAGTAAGAATTATCTCTTTGCAGAGATTACTAAAGCTGATGAAAATCATTCTTGGATTATGAAGAAAATAAAGGAAATAAAGTTACCAAAAATTTGACACTGCTACAAAGCTAAAGTTCGTTAAAAGCATAAAAAAAGTTCATTAAAACATAAAAGTATCAGGAAAAATTAGAGTAACTTTTACCAACAGATTCAAGAACATCTATGAAACAGAAATAGCACAAAACCAAAACCTCTAGTATTGATATGAGAAGAAAAAAAGTAACTGAATAGTCCTATATTGATTAAAGTCAAGCTCATATTTAAAGATGTAGCTTACAATAAACATTCCAGAACCACATCCTTTTTCCCACAAAAAATTCCATAAGACTTATTTCAGAAGTAAATGTAACTGACAATATATGATTTTCTATTACAAAAAATTAAAAGGAATATTTTTCTATGTCTTAACTGTTTATATTGATTTAATTCTAGGAGTAAAATCACGATATAAGAAAATTGTGCACAAGATTAAATTAAAGGTAAATATTCAACGAGTCTTGTTTAAAAGTTAGAAAGTTGATCCAGCTCTGTATGAGCACATAAAATCATTATTCCACCATAAAGAAGTGAGATTGATCTTAGCATATTATACATTTATATACACACATACACACGCACACACACACATACACACGCACACACACACACACAAACACACCCATGCAGGATTGAGATACATACAATATTTAGTAAACCTGCATGAAAACTCTTTGAATATCTTTTAGGTTGTAAAAATGCTCAAGAAAATTGAAAAATAAACACATTCCAAATATTTCCTAAACATGACATGAATTGTTTTCAAAAACTACTTCTAACCAGAACAGTTAATGATGAAACCAATTTATAAAATCTTAGAAATGCTAATTGTTATAAGAACTCAATCTAATTATAAAATAATTCTGAGGAAAGTATGTAAGTATTGGCATGGAATGACCATGTCATCAGCTATTAAAGACAATGAATTCATGAAATTCATAGGCAAATGGATGGAGGTAGAAAATATCCTGAGTGAGGTAAGCCAATCACAAAAGAACACACACAATATGCACTTGCTGATCTGTGGATATTAGCTCAAAGGCCCAGAATACCCAAGATACAACTCACAGACCACATGAAGCTCAAGAAGAAGGAAGACCAAAGAGTAGATACTTTGATCCTTCTTAGAAGGTGGATCAAAATACCCATAGCTCACAGCCAACCAATAGACTGATAGGGTCCCTAATGAAGCAGCTAGAGAAAGGACCCAAGGAACTGAAGAGGTTTGCAGCCCCATAAGAGGAACAATAACATGTACCAACCAGTAACCCCAGAGCTCCCAGGGACTAAACCACCAACCAAAGAGTACATGTGGATGGACTGTGAGTACATGTGGATGGCTCCAGCTACATATGTAGCAAAGGACGACCATTTCAGACATCAGTGAGAGGTGAGGCCATTGGTCCTATGAAGGTTCAATGCCCCAATGTAGGGGAATGCCAGATCAGGAAAGTAGGGGGGTGGTGTTTCTAAGCAGGGGAGGGAGGATGGAATAGGGGGTTTTGGGAGGGGTAAAAAGGAAATGGAATACCATTTGAAATGTAAATAAGGCAAATATCTAATAAAAAATATTCCTACAAAAAAAGAATAAAACCCCAGTTCTAATGCATACTCTGATAGCATGGAGGAACTGGCCTAAAAGTTAGTTTAAAAGCTGTTTTAGAGAACAAGGTATAATAAAAATAAAATTAATTTCATGGCGCTCTGTTTGTGTTTATGTGTGTGTGTGTGTGTGTGTCTGTCTGTCTCTCTGTCTGTCTCTGTCTCTGTCTCTCTGTCTCTGTCTGTCTCTCTGTCTCTGTCTGTCTCTCTGTCTCTGTCTGTCTCTCTGTCTCTGTCTGTCTCTCTGTCTCTGTCTCTCTGTCTCTCCCTCTTCCTGTCTCTCTGTCTCTCTCTGTCTCTGTCTCTGTCTCTCTGTCTCTCTCTCTCTCTCTCCAACCTGGAGAAGAATCTGTGCAACTTCAGCTCTCTTTCAACACTAAACTGACTCTCACACTGACTTTAGACCCTTAGCCTCCGGGACTGTCAAATTACTATTTGTTATCAGAGTCATCTTGTCTAGTCTACAATGTTTGGTTACTACAGCCTGAACTGAGACACAAATCAAAGCAACCCTGCCACCAATCCAAGCATTGTTGAAAACTGTAAATCCCAAACCAAAACACATTAAATAAAGAATACCTCGGTAAATCCCAACATAACTAAACAACTGAGAACGAACTTAAAATATCCAGAGCAAAAGTATGAGATACTTTCCGAAGGATTATAGGAATGAGGACTAGAGATTAATTAACAAAAATCAGCTGAGAAGACAGCTAGTTAGTCGTTGGTGATAAAGGAAAATAAACACCAAATGTAATTCCATAAAAGTAAAAAAATACCCCTTAGAAATGAAGTTACAGTTCATCAGCCAAAGAGTGAAGGATATAATCAGAATGGTAGAGAAGAAATACTAAAGGCCCTATTTAGGAGAAAGGAGATGACCAAATAGGTACCGACATAAAAGAACCTACAGTAAGACTCTGTAAATCTAAATGAATATTAATGGTAAGTGAAAATAAAGTTTTTATCATAAAGAATAAATCATAGGACAATAAAAGGTTAGAGAATATAAATTAATGTGGCATAGTATTCTTATATCTTCCAGGAAGTAGTGAATATATTCATACATTAAATATTGATCATATAGGAATTTATGAATAGCAAAAGAATAGCAAAATAATGTATTATTGATGTACTAATGGCAACATAGGATGATGGATACAATTATTTTAAAAGAAAGTAATAAAAAATACCAAAAATGTAAAGTACAACAGTAAATCTAAACACTAACAGTGCCACTTACATAAGATGAAAGCAAGTGAAATGTCCAAGTTTTGAAAAGTCAGTTTGGAGTTTTAAAAATTAATTTGTAACTGGTACAGAACAAAAAGCCAAGATGTGTATATTTATGAAGTATTGTATGGCTATATACAATAAGTGCATATATTATATCAATTTAAAAACTGATAAAGCATAAACATCTTTTTTCATTTAAGATGTCTTTATGATGAAGCAAAACTTTTTTCTAACTTTTTGAATACACAATAGCTGTCCTCTATACTTACATTCCTGTAGAAGAGCACAGCAGAACAGTCATTTACCTAACTGCAAACTGGTACCTATCAGTCAGCCCTTTTCCAGTCTTCTCTCTGGATTCCCCGAAGCTTCCTTACCTCATTCTCAATGAAATGGAAATTTTAAGGTTCATGCGTTAGTGAGATAATACATTTATCTTTTTGTTTATGGCTTATATCACAGAACTCAATGACATCTAGCTTCAACCAAGTTGTTAGAAACAACAGAATGTCATCATTTCATAGATGAAAAAACATTTCTCTCATAACACACTGCTTTTAGCAGTTCATCTGGGGTGGGCACTATGGCTATTCTCAATAGTTGATTATTGAGAGTGGTGCTGCGGTGAACATAGTGGTGCAGATATCTTCAACAAAGCAGTTTATTTCCTTTGTATATATTCTGAGTATCAGGTCTGCTGAATAGTGAATGTTCTTTACATTGGTTATAGGAATTTAGGGTTAGGATTATGGCTAGGTTTAGGGTTAGGCAGCCCCTACACTAATACCTACACTTTCTGATTAAAGCAGAAAATTGTTTTGACTAGGGTGAGGTAATATCTCATATGATTTTATCCTCTTTCCATAAAATTGTTTGCCGCTGCTAGTTCTTCACTTGAGTACAAGTCAGCTCAGGTACGTTGGTGTAGTCATTATTTTTTTCCATTGATATGACAAAATACCCAATGCAAACAATCAAGGAAGGAAAGGTTTATTTTCTCTCCAGTTCATCATGGGAATGTCCTCACTCAGGCAGAGGCCTGATCATCACGGGCAAAAGGCAAGACAGCAGACAGTGATGAACCTTGATGCTTAGTTAGGTTTCTACTTTTTATTCATTCTGGGACTCCACCATTATTTAGGCCCTCTGTGTCCATACTAACAAAACCAATATAGAAACCTCTTAGAGACACCCTAAAGACTTTTGTCATACTGGTTCTAAATCTCCTAAAGTAAACAATCAATATTAACTTTTATAATTGACAACCTTTTAAGTCCAGCTACTTGAAACTTGCTTTATTCTGATTTTCTGATGCTTTTGGAATCCCTTGGATATCATATTATCCCTATGAATACGCCATCCCATTTTATGGTTTGTTTCTTCATTTTTTTACTTGAAAGAATATGTTTTGGTGTGATGTAATCCAATTTGTTTATTTTTGCTTCTATAATCCGTGCTTTTAATATGCAAACCATCATTTCCTGCATCAATATCAAGAAAATGTCTGCTGTTTTCTTGTATGGATTCTGATTATTCTTTGCTTATTTAGAGTCCATTCTCAGATGGGATGTGGAGATCCACGTTTATTTTTCCACTATGGATAATTTTATCTTCCTAACAGTACTTTCTGAAAATAATTTCCTCATCACACCTTCTTGGCTGTAAAATTCATGGACTTAGACTTGGTCCTTATTATTATTCTGCATTAGTTACCTTTTGTCTTAATTTGGTTCAGGTTCAGCATTTCAGAATTTCCCTTCGTAGGAATCTGTCCCCACTACTTTTAAGCCTGATTAGAGGCTGAAGTATCATGAAGGGCTAGGGTGGAGAAGTTGTTGATCTTATAGTAGGACAAAGCAAGGCAAAAAACTCAGAAAGGAAGGGTCCGTAGTCATATATAGCTTTTAAACACACACCCATAGTAAGGCAGTTAGAGCCTCCAGGATCAGATCACCTCTGAGTACTGATGTGCTCGAGTCTCTGGAGAACTTGAGACTGACACAGAAGTGCTTTAACTCATCAGCAGTGGTCACAAGCCAGCTTCTTGTAGAAAATGACACGAGTTTTCTTCTCCAGTCTCATGGATGTTCTGCAATTCACTGGGCTCTATCTCTTCTACTTTCCATACAAGAAGGCAGTCCATGTTTGTTTTTATCTTCATCTCTTGTTCCCTGAGTCACATTCCTGTTGTTAAATGCACTCTTGGTAAAACCATAAAGTGGGTTTGTGTCACCTCAAGTGTATGACATCATCATGCCATTACTGACACTGGAGACTTCTCTTTTCATTGGCTTTATAATTTCACAATCCATAATTTCATGCATGGACACCTTTCAGTTGGCCGAGGTTAATTCTGCTTCTTAGAAGGAACCAAACTTCACTTCCAAGAAAAAAGTGGCAAGGGGAATCAATCCTGTGTGTGTGTGTGTATGTGTGTGTGTGTGTGCCTGTGTGTGTGCCTGAGAGAGAGACAGAGAGAGAGAGAGAGAGAGAGAGAGAGAGAGAGAGAGGAAACAAAATAATCACTAGCATATTCAAGCTCATAATTAATTCTCTACCTTCTTTAGATGAGTGTTATGGTCTGAACAGCAATTCTTCACTATCCTTTATGCCTAGACAGAATCCATGCAAATTATTCATTTTTTATGTGCTGTGAAGAGTTTAAAACACCTCCAAATATTCTACAGTATTAAAACTTCATCTAAAAATAAATACATAAATATTAATATCTTTTACATTCATCAGATTTTCCAAGTAGCATATTTAAAAGAGTTACAAGGAAATATTATGGGATTCTAGCCAATTCCTCTATAACCTTCTATCAAAATGATTGCCACATAAAATTCACAACAAATTCAGTATGCATTTGCTTTTTATCTATCCACCAAAAAATTTCACTTCATTCTATAACAGTTTCACTCATATCTATAACAAGATAAAGCAAGTTTTTTGTCTTTTGTTTTTTAACCACGGGTATACTGGAGTTAGCTTTATATGATTCATTATCTAATATTATACTACAAATTTTTATTTCATGGAATAATAAATATTCTGTGACAATTTCAAAAATTATTTACACATGATTTTTGAGATGATAGATATTAGAAAGCGGCACTGTAAACATTTAATTTATTTATTATTCCAATTTAAAATACATCCACTTGTTCAGAGAAGTATTATGCAAAATATATAAAGAACTCAAGAAACTAGATATAAAAAAAATCAATTAAAAATGAGGTGCAGATTTAAACAAAAAATTCTCAATAGAGGAATCTCAAGTGGTTGAGAAACACTTAAGAAATGTTCAACATCCATAGTTATCAGAGAAATGTAAATAAAAACTACTTTGAGATTCCATCTTGCACCAGTCAGAATGGCTAAGATCAGTAACAGAAGTGGCAGCTCATGCTTGTGAGGTGTGGAGAAGAGAAACACTTCAACATTTCTGGTGGGATGGTAGCACAAAACTTGGAAGAGTAGCCAATTGATGTAAGATTTGACTTGAGGTGCACTGCACGAAGTAAACCCCATTCCCAGCACAACTAGGGTGACGAAAAACCATGGACCGGATATCCCAATCGCCTAGGGCAAAATCAAACAGTATTTGTTAAAACAAAACACAATAAAATGACATCTAATGGTATTCTGCTGTACTCAAATAGCTGAGCCCTTCTCAGCCATCCTCAGAGAAGCTTCCATCTGCAGCAGATGGGAACCAAGACCCACAGTGGGAACTTAATGCGAAGAGAGACCTTGGAACAAACATCTCTAAATGGCGTGTTTCCATCAGATACTTTCTCTAACTGTTCAGGGAGCCCCATGGAAGGGGAAGTAGAGAAACTGTTAGGAGCCAGAGGAAGCAGAGGACATAAGTATAACCAGGCCCTCTAAGTCAACTTAGCAAAGCTCCTATGAGCTCACAGTGACTGAAGCAGTAATCACAGGGCTTACCCAGGTCTGCACCAGGTCCTGTAAGTATATATTTTAACTTTCAGATAGTATTTTTATGGGATTTCTGAATATGTCACTGAGTGGGTCTCTGATTATAGAGACTTTTCTTGGGGCTCTTTTCCTTCTTTTGGTGTGCCTTATCCAATGTCAATATGATGGGTTTTGTTTTACTTATTATATTTTATCATATTAAAATAATAAACCTTCCCCTTTGTTCTTTCCAATGCTTCTGAGTGCTTTCCAGTTAGCCCAAAAGCTCAAATAAGTTACAATTCTCCCAGCACAGGAAGCTCAAGAAGAAGGACTTAAGTGAGGGTGCTTTGGTTCCTCTGATAAAGGGAACAAAATACTCATAGGAGCAATAAAGGAGACAAAGTGTGGAGCAGAGACTGAAGTAAAGGCCACCTAGAGACTGCCCTACCTTGCAATTCATCCTCTTAACAGTCACCAAATCCTGACACTACTATGGACAACAAGAAGTGTATACCAAAAGGAGCATGCCATGGTTGTCTCCAGAGGGGCTCTGCCAGAGCATTACAAATACAGAGACAGATGCTAGCTGCCAATCATTGGTCTGGGCATGGTGGGGTCCCCAATGGAGGAGCTAGAGGGTGGTCCAGAGGATCTGAAAGGGTTTACAGCCCCATGGGAAGAGCAATGAAGTAGGCCACCCAGACAACCCAGGACTCTGAGGGACTAAGCCATCAACCAAGGGTTACACATGGTTCCAGCCAAAAATGAGGCAAAGGAATGTCTTGTTGGGCATCAGTGGGAGGAGCAAAGGGAAATAGAGGTGGGGGAGGTGGGAGTGAGTCAGGTGGAGGGGCATATACGTGGAGGCAAGGGGTGGGAGGAGGGATTGGGGATCTTTGGGAGGTGGGGAAATCAGGAAAGGTTTTACTATTGGAAATGTAAATGAAGATGATATTTAATAAATGAAATTTAAACAAAGATTAAATAAATTTTAAAAAAATGAAAAAAGATAAGGAAGTTAGGAGATGAACGGTAAGGAGTAGAGGGAAAAGAAGGAAAGAATTACCTCATGGTAAGGTTAGCACTTGATATAAGAAATAACTGGCACTAAGATATGTAGTTGGAAACAATATGATTTTTCAAGGTCAAAGATCAATTTCTGACTAGTAATCTGAGCAGTTTGTGATGAAAGAGATGACAGAAAACTTCTCAAGACAGGCTCACAATGTCGCATCTCTGGGCTGATCTCTCTAGGTTTCTAACCTCATACAGCTGATTGCTTTTCTCATAAAAACAGTAAGTGTGCCTTTCCAGATTTAAGTATTAGCTGCTTTCGAAAAACCTCAGACAAATTATTTCAGATATCTTTATGACTGACATCAAGGTTAATCTAGACATAAAGCAACTCTAATTCTCTAATAACTATTAGCGTCATAAACATTTAAAACATCAGAAAAAGTAGTCTAATGGCAGTGATCTACTATGACCCTTCATGTTAGAGCAAATGTCCTGAGCAGAGATGTAGTCTGAGTGGATGTGTAAGGGTGGAGCGAAGGGAGAAGGAAGAGAAGGAAAGTTCTAGATCCAAATGCTACTACCAGAACAGTAAATTAACTTTGAAAAGGTCAGGCTGGGGGAGATGAGAAATGCAAGTAACATCAAGTAAAGCAAAGCATCACATAATATCTCTAAAATATTCTTAAAGTTCCTCCTGAAAAACTGAGTTGTGACATCAGATCACTCTCCAACTTCACAGGTCATGTTAGCTCCCATTATTTCTGTACATTAAAATATGTAACTGGTGTACATGACTCACTGGATAAAGAGCTTGCCGTGCAAGCATGGAGAATTGTGTTCTGATCACCTGAAGCCATGTGGATCCAAGGAGCTCGCCAAACAACCATTCTAGCAAAAATAGTGAGTTCTGGGTTCACAGAGATATCCCACCTCAAAAAAATATCGTGGAGAATGAGAGAGAGAAAAGCATCCTGAGATCAACTACTGGTCTTCACATGTTTCCCCATGAGCAAATGCATCCACATGCACACATGTGTATATCACACATATAGAACTTAACTGAAATAAAACAAAAATATGCTTATAATGCATGAAGGCAGACAGCTCAGATACTTTTAATAAATTTACTGATTAACAATTTTTTTATGTCCCATATTCCAAGGTTTTTGTGTCTTTCCATCTACGAAACCAGCAGCACGTTCTCCAGAATCACCATCTGAAACTTTTAAGATACAGAAGAAACTTTTTTCGGTAGGGTGGTGGAGGTGGCAGTGGCAGCAGCAGCTTGTCCAGCGGAAGGGTCACCACAAGTGGAACAATGGCGACAGAGTCCAGGCAGGCCCTGCGCATGCTACCACTGACCATTGCTGGCCAGCTGGGCTGCAAGCTGTGGCAGAGTTACAGCTCTTTTCACTGCAGTGAAGCCACATCAGAACTCTGCCTCCCACCAGTCAGTTACAGGAGGCTCTCCACCATCTCGGTTCTCAGACATCAGAGAGATCTGACAACCCGAGGTATGAAGATATAGCCCGAGGCCAACATTGCGGGGGTCTAAGCCCGAAAGGTCTGCACCCAGGCCCTGGGCTGTCTGGTAGGTCATCTGTGTGTCAACTCCGCCAGGAGATTGTTAGCCCTGCAGACTGTCCTGGAACTTGCAGGGGGTGCACGCACTACCATCTTGGCTACCTGACAGAACCAGTTAGCAGTCACAGCCTGAGGCAAACATTGCTTGGGCCTAAGCCTTTTCAGGCTTTTGCCTGGACTCAGGGCCTGAGCAGCTAGGCTATCCTTGTATGCACTAACCCGGTTGGGGGATCGGCTGCCCGGCAGAGTGCACAGCAGAACACTTGGAAAAGGTCCCCGCAGCATACACCATCAACACTCCCTGAAGGAGCAAACGGGCATCACCTGGTTCACAGAGACAATCTGGGGCAAGGCACAATAGGGCTCCAAGGGCACCCAAGAGGAGGGCAGCACATAAGCAATCTGCGACAGGGAAAACCCAGCCATCCAGTGTTGCAGAAATAACCTTACAGCCTCACAGGAGGCTCAAACACCAGCCAGAGACAAGACCAACTAATGCCAGAGATAACAAGATGGCAAAAGGCAAATGTAGGAATACTACTAATAGAAGTCTAGGCAATATAGCAGCATCTGAACCAAACTCTCCAACAACAGCAAGTCCTGGATACCCCAACACACCAGAAAAACAAGATCTGGGTTTAAAATCAGTGGTTATGATGCTGCTAGAGGAACACAAAAAGGACATAAATGAATCTCTTAGAGAAATACAGGGGAGCATGAATAAGCTAGAAACCCATATAATGGAAACACAAAAATCACTTAAAGAAATTCAGGAGAATAAGGCTCAAGAGATAGAAGCCAATAAAGAAGAAATGCAAAAAAAAAAAAAAAGTAAAGGAATGCAGGAGAAAATGAGTCAAATGGCAGAAGTCATGAAAGAAGAAACACAAAAATCTCTGAAAGAAGTAAAGGAAAACACGAACAAATGAAGGAGCTGAGCAAAACCATGCTGGATCTAAAAATAGAAGTAGAAACAACTAAGAAAGCACAAAGGGAGACAACTTTGGAGATAGAAAATCTTGTGAAGAAATCAGAGGCCATAGATGCAAATATCAACAACAGAATACAAGAGATGGAAGAAAGAATCTCAGATACTGAAGATACCATAGAAATCATTGACTCAATAGTCAAAGAAAATGCAAAATGCAAAAAGCTTGTATCCCAGAACATCCAGGAAATCCAAGACATAATGAGAAAATCAAACCTAAGGATTATAAGAATAGGTGTGAGTGAAGATTTACAACTGAAAGGGCCAGCAAATATCTTCAACAAAATTATGGAAGAAAACTTCCCTAACCTAAAGAAAGAGAAGCCCATGAATATACAAGAAGCCTACAGAACTCCAAACACACTGGACCTGAGCATAAATACCTCCCATCACATAGTAATCAAAACCCCAAATGTACTAAACAAAGAAAGAATATTAAAGGCAGTAAGAGAAAAAGGCCAAGTAACATATAAAGGAAGATCTATCAGAATCACACCAGACTTCTCACCAGAGGCCATGAAAGCTAGAAGATCCTGGGCAGATCTCATGCAGACCCTAAGAGAACATAAATGTCAGCCAAGACTACTATACCCAGCAAAACTCTCAATCACCATAGATGGAGAAACAAAGATATTCTATGACAAAACCAAATTTACACAATATCTTTCCACAAACACAGCTCTACAAAGAATAATAGGAGGAAAACCCCAATACAAGGAAGGAAACTACACCCTGGAAAAAGCAAGATAGTAACCTTCTTTCATCAAACCCAAAAGATGATAACCACTCAAATATAAAAATAACATCAAAAATGACAGGAAGTAATAATCACTATTCCTTAATATCTCTTAACATGAATGGACTCAATTCCCCAATAAAAAGACATAGACTAACAGACTGAATAAGGAATCAGGACCCTACATTTTGCTGCATACAGGAAACACACCTCAGTGTCAAAGACAAAAACTACCTTAGAGTAAAAGGCTGGAAGACAATTTTACAAGCCAATGGTCTCAGGAAACGAGCCGGAGTAGCCATTTTAATGTCAGATAAAATCGACTTTCAACCTAAAGTCATCAAAAGAGACACTGAAGGACACTTATTGCTGGACAAAGGAAAAATCCACCAAGAAGAACTTTCAATTCTGAACATCTATACGCCAAATGCAAGGGCACCCTCATTAGTAAAAGAAACTTTACTAAAGCTCAAAGCACACATTGCACCCAACACAATAATTGTGGGTGACTTCAACACTCCACTCTCCTCAATGGACCAATCAGGAAAACAGAAACTAAACAGGGACACAGTAAAACTAATTGAAGCTTTGGACCAATTGGATTTGTCTAATATTTATAGAACATTTCACCCTAAAACAAAAGAATATACCTTTTTCTCAGCACCTCATGGTACCTTCTCCAAAATAGACCATATAATTGGTCACAAGACAGATCTCAACAAATATAAAAAGATCAAACTAATCCCATGCCTCTTATCAGATCACTATGGAGTAAGAATGGTCCTCAATAGCAACATAAACAACAGAAAGCCCACATACACATGGAGGCTGAACAATACTCTACTCAATGACACCTTAGCCAAAGAAGAAATAAAGAAAGAAAACAGAGACTTTTTAGAATATAATTAAAATGAAGGCACAACATACCCAAATCTTTGGGACACAATGAAAGCAGTGCTAAGAGGAAAACTCATCGTCCTGAGTGCCTCCAAAAAGAAACAGGAGAGAACATACACTAGCAGCTTAATGGCACACATGAAAGCTCTGGAACAAAACGAAGCTAATTCACTCAGGAGGAGAAGAAGACAGGAAATCATCAAACTCAGGGCTGAAATCAATCAAGTGGAAACAAAGAGAACCATACAAAGAATAAACGAATCTAGGAGCTGGTTCTTTGAGAAAATCAACAAGATAGATAAACCCTTAGCCAGACTGACCAAAGGGCACAGAGAAAGTATCCAAATTAACAAAATTAGAAAGGAAAAGGGGAATATAACAACAGAAGCTGAGGAAATTCAAAAAATCATCAGATACTACTACAAAAGCCTATACTCAACACAACTGGAGAATCTGGAGGAAATGGACAATTTCCTAGACAGATACCAAATACTAAAATTAAATCAGGGCCAAATAGATCATCTAAACAGTCTCATAACCCCTAAAGAAATAGAAGGGGTCATAGAATGTCTTAAAACAAAAACAAACAAACAAACAAACAAACAAACAAAAAAAAAAAGCACAGGACCAGATGGCTTCAGTGCAGAATTCTATCAGACCTTCAAAGAAGACCTAACACCAATACTCTTCAAACTATTCCACAAAATAGAAACAGAAGGAATACTACACAACTCCTACGAAGCCACAATTATGCTGATACCAAAACTAGACAAAGATCCACCAAAGAAAGGGAACTTCAGACAAATTTCCCTTATGCACATCGATGCAAAAATACTCAATAAAATTCTTGCCAACCGAATCCAAGAACACATCAAAACGATCATCCACCATGATCAAGTAGGCTTTATTCCTGGGATGCAGAGTTGGTTCAATATACAGAAATCCAACAATGCAATCCTTCAATCCACTACATAAACAAACTGAAAGAAAAAAATCACATGGTCATTTCATTGGATGCTGAAAAGCAATTGACAAAATTCAGCATCCTTTCATGCTTAAAGTCTTGGAAAGAACAGGAATTCAAGGCCCATACCTAAACATAGTAAAAGCAATATACAGCAAACCAGTAGCCAACATCAAACTGAATGGAGAGAAACTTGAAGCAATCCCACTAAGATCAGCGACTAGACAAGGCTGCCCCCTCTCTCCTTACCTTTTCAATATTGTACTTGTGGTACTAGTTCCGGAAATTAGACAACATAAGGAGGTCAAAGGGATAAAAATTGGAAACGAAGAAGTCAAACTATCACTATTTGCAGATGATATGATAGTCTACCTAAGTGACCAAAAAAACTCCACTAGAGAACTCCTACAGCTGATAAACAACTTCAGCAAAGTGGCAGGTTATAAAATCAACTCAAGCAAATCAGTAGCCTTCCTATACTCGAAGGATAAGCAGGCTGAGAAAGAAATTAGGGAAATGACACCCTTCACAATAGTCACAAATAGTATGAAGTACCTTGGTGTGACTCTGATCAAACAAGTAAAAGATCTGTATGACAAGAACTTGAAGACTCTGTAGAAGGAAATGGAAGAAGACCTCAGAAAATGGAAATAATCTCCCATGCTCATGTATTGGCAGGATTAATATAGTTAAAATGGCTATTTTGCCAAAAGCAATATACAGATTTAATGCAATACCCTTCAAAATCCCAACTCCCTTCTTCATAGAGTTAGAAAGAGCAATTCTCAAATTCATCTGGAATAACAAAAAACCCAGAAAAACTACAACAAAAGAAATTCTCGGGGAATCAGTATCCCTGACTTCAAGCAATACTACTGAGCAATAGTGTTAAAAACTGCATGGTATTGGTACAGTGACAGGCAGACGGATCAATGGAATAGGATTGAAGATCCAGAAATGAACCCACACACCTATGGGCACTTGATCCTCGACAAAGGAGCTGAAGACATCCAGTGGAAAAAAGATAGCCTTTTGAACAAATGGTGCTGGTTCAACTGTAGGTCAGCATGCAGAAGAATGTGAATTGATTCATCCTTGTCTCCTGTACTAAGCTCAACTCCAAATGGATAAAGGACCTCCACATAAAGCCAGACACTCTGAAGCTAATAGAAAAAAACTGGGGAAGACCCTTGAGGACATTGGTACAGGGGGAAAGTTCCTGAACAGAACACCAATAGCATATGCTCTAAGATCAAGAATTGACAAATGGAACCTCATAAAATTACAAAGTTTCTGTAAAGCAAAGGACACCATCAAAAGTACAAATTGGCAACCAACAAATTGGGAAAAGATTTTCACCAACTGTACATCAGATAAAAGGGCTAATATCCAATATATACAAAGAACTCAAGAAGTTAGTCCCCAGAAAACCAAATAACCCTATTAAAAATGGGGTATAGAGCTAAACAAAGAATTTTCACCCAAAGAACTTTGGATGGCTGAGAAGCATCTTAAAAAATGCTGAACATCAATAGTCATTAGGGAAATGCAAATCAAAACAACCCTGAGATTTCACCTTACACCAGTCAAAATGGCTAAGATTAAAAATTCAGGAGACAGCAGGTGTTGACGAGGATGTGGAGAAAGAGGAACACTTCTCCACTGCTGGTGGGATTGCAAATTGGTACAACCACTCTGGAAATCAGTCTGGCGGTTTCTCAGAAAACTGGGCATGTCACTTTCAGAGGATCCTGCTATGCCACTCCTGGGCATATACCCAGAGGATTCCCCAGCATGTAATAAGGATACATGCTCTACTATGTTCATAGGAGCCCTATTTATAATAGCCAGAAGCTAGAAAGAACCCAGGTATCCCTCAATGGAAGAATGGATACAAAAATATGGTATATATACCCAATGGAGTACTATTCAGCCATTAGAAACAATGAATTCATGAAATTCTTACACAAATGGATGGAGCTGGAGAACATCTTCCTAAGTGAGGTAACCCAGTCTCAAAAGATCAATCATCATATGCACTCACTAATAAGTGGATATTATCCTGGAAAACTGGAATACCCAAAACATAATCCACACATCAAATGAGGTACAAGAAGAACGGAGGAGTGGCCCCTTGTTCTGGAAAGACTCAGTGTAGCAGTATAGGGCAAAACCAGAACAGGGAAGTGGGAAGGGGTGGATGGGAGAAAAGTGGATAGGGAAGAGGGCTTATGTGACTTTCGGGGAGTGGGGGACCAGAAAAGAGGAAATCATTTGAAATGTAAATAAAAAATTATATGGAATAAAAATGATACACAAGAAACCATTAAGTAGACTTCACTCTCCCTGGTTTATTTTATGACAAAATATGTATTGGCTAATTTTACAAAATTATGAACATCAATGAGTTGGTGATTCTGACTTATGAATCAAAGTTATGAGCATTAACATAAATCAATATAGATTTTAGGTTAAAGAAACTTATAATGGCATAGCAAATAGATGCTGAAGTGTTTGTTCATGTTGGTGTATCATATATTGGTTTGGATAATTATTTCTGCCAGAATGATACCATCCTACATCAGATGCTGGGAAGGAAACTTGCAAGGCATTAATTACTCCCCAGAAAGCTGTGTTCCATGGCTGAGTAGTATGTCTGATTTCTCTTTCTTTGTTTTTCTGTATCCTCATGGCCCTTGTTTCTAGGGCCCACTTGCTGTGCCTTCCTGCTAAAACATCATGTATTGCTCAAAGTTTGCTATCAAAACATAAGATTTTATTCAATAATGTGAAAATTAGTATTGAAGGGTTGTGATTCTTGGAGAAAATTATATGGAAGTCTGACCACATAGAAATATTCATTTTATTTGGATATCTTTCATATGTCCACCAACAGTTGACTGCCAGTGTTGCTAAAGTTGGAGACTGATAGCCCTGGCTATCAAAAAGCATGACTCTGTACAAAGGCAGGAAAGCTATTTCATCCATGAGAGTTTACTTTAAGGCTTTTTCTTCTCTCCTTATACAGTGTAACTCATGGCTACAGGAGACTTAGTATTGACACAGCCTTTGGACCCTATCCTATCTTCAAAGCAATGTACTATGTTCTGAACCCACCACTCTTCAAATAAACAAACATATGGCTAAAACTTTTTGTTCATTTGCTTACTTGGTTTGTTGTTTTTTGAGACATGCTATCACTATTAATCCTGGATGGCCTGGAACCCACTATGTAGACCAGGCCAGCCTTGATCTCACAGATAACCACTTGCCTCTGCTTCCTTAGTGTTAAGACTAGAGGCACATGTGCCACCATGCCTGGCAATGCTCACACTTCTAAACAAACTGCTGGAATCCCTCTATGGGCCCACAAAGTAATTAATATTGATATTCTTTTCCTGGAGGTCATGGACTTGAGCATTTCCTTTTTTGTTTGACCTACTATTGAAATAGAAATAAGACCAGCTTCATGTTTGCTTCTAAGATTTTTTTTCCCACCAAGAAATGTCCTTAGCTGTAATATTAAAATAATTTATATGCTGTTCTGCTAACAGTCTTGAAATGAAACCATATTCAAGAGAATTCCATCACTAGTGTACAAGGTAGAAGAAAATGGAAGAATCTATCAAAACAGAAAGTATATTGTAGATGCTCTAGACCTTGTTAACATTGTATTCAGGAAATAACTGTATTAATTATGTACTAGCATATTACAATCAGCATAATCACCGTCACCAACAACCTACCAGAAATAGCTTGTTTAATAACCTATAGCAATGTGGAAGCTATTTTGACGCTTTCCCGTTTCTAATGAATTACTGGCCTGTTTTTTTCTCCATATTCCTCTGTGATGCAGGTAACATTTTGCTTCCCTCCCCACATCCACATGCATTCTTGCTAGTAGCAATGTTTATGGGAAAAAATGCCATCTATTTTCAAGGCTTTGTACAGTTTTGTAAAGCATTCCCCTGCTGAGTATTTCACACCTGCGAACATAATCCTCCCTTTATAGTGTGTTCTTTAGTTACCTTGGAAATGGTATCACCATGTAGCAGAAACACCTGTCAATGCGAAATGATGGCCGCTTGATTTTAAGCTGGAGTTAACCTCATTTCTGTATACATAATGGAAAATGCTATTTGACAGAGACTTCACACTGAGAAAAACCTGCAACCAGTCATGAAAACCTATTTTTCCTTCTTATTATATATGATCTGCAGGAACGAACGGATAGATTTAAGAAACAATGTGTAAGCAATTGCCTGTTTTTCACCCAGGGAATGAAAAGAAGCCACAGGATAGGCTAGAAATTTACTGTCTAGCCTGTTAAAATATATACTGTTTATTTTTAATACTACATGCTTTCCATCAAAAAAAATTTTAAATGGTAGCAAAGTATCTCATAGTTTTCTCCAAGAAACGAATAATGGTTTCCATTTAAACCACTGTGGTGAGGGAAATGTACCATAGTGCGGCATAGCTGACTTAGGGCTTGTGGAAATATAGTTTTCCTTTCTTAGTTTCTATTTCCTTCTCAATAAGGAGAAGGTATTAATGATTAAGTTGATCTTTTAGTTGTAATATTTTATGTTTTCTGTCTTATATAGTGCTTGATAACAAAAATAAATAAATAAATAATTTTCCACTCCAATTACAATGTTTAAAATAGATAACTTCGTGTAATTCATTTTTAGGAATTAAATATCCCCCAAGGAACTAAAGCAATCACAGGGTATTAAACAGGTCCTGTTTATATAGAGAAAACTATTCTAGAATTTACTATGTGGCCCAGGCTGGGTTTGAATTCACAACCCTCTTCTTCAGCCATTTGAGTGCTGATTTAAATGTATCCACATTGTAACAGGTTTAGAATATTACATTTATTAATTATTTCAAAAAAATACCAAGACATATATTATTTGTGAAAAGATTACATTTATAATCATTTTCATTAATAGAATATTAGAACATATAGGAAATTAATAAGCTGCTCTTATAGCCTTCATGGTGACATATTTGATGAAGAGTTCAATTGAGGTGAGAACAGACCACTTTTATTCAACCTAATAGTCATCCATTTTTTGTCACAAATTTTTGTGTTAAATAGTACTCTAAGGATATCAATTTCTGAGGGGAAGATAACCCCTGAGATCTCTCAGACACTGAACCACCAACTAGTCAGCATATACCAGCCATTATGAGGCCCCCAACACACATACAGCAGAGGACTTCCAGGTGTGGCTTCAGTGAGAAGATATACCTAACACTCAAGAGTCTTGAGGCTCCAAGGAGTGGGAAGATCTGGTGGGGTAGGCCAGGCATTTTCTTAGAGACAGGGGGCTGGTGGGGGGAGGAGATATAGGATGTGTAACAGTCAAGAGAATGGACCAGGAGAGGGATAAAGACTGGACTGTAAAAAAGATTAAAGAATAAATAAATAAATAAATCTTGCTGAAATTACCAAGGACATCAATAGCAGATAATAAGTTCTGCTGGTCAATTGACTTCAATACACAAAATTCTTGAGTACTTAAGCAGTGTGTATGTGTGTGTGTGTGTGTGTGTGTGTGTGTGTGTGTGCGTGTGTGTGGTGTTGGGGGGTGAGATTCAATTTTTCAGTGCAATAGAAGCTCTTTAGAGTTACTCTCTATTAAAACAAGTCAATAGCCAGTGTTCACAGCTAATGTACACTGTCACACCATACAAGCAAAAATTATAATTTTTTGTAAAGTATCTTTATGCACAAATCGTTAACAGTGAGTGTATCAGTTGTACCAGATAGCTTTGGAGGTCAGTTTCCAATAGCTTGCTAAATCTTAACTTCTACTGTCAATATTAAGGCAATGACACCCAAATAGAAATAGATTATGGTTTAGCACCTGGTAACAAAACTAAGGAAGGAGAGAGAGCATGATTACTGTGTAGGAACTCAGCCATCCTTCAACATTTGTTCCCAACCCTACTTCTCAGCCTTTGAACAAATGACACACTCAAAGAAAAGTATCTATTGATATTAATTTACCACGTAAAAAGCCAGTTATACTTGAGTGTGTATTCTGATATGTCATACACATGAAATTGCAAACAAGAAGTAAGATAATATCAAATGCCTGATAACCTAATGATGAAAAATATAAGCCAAAATGAATTATGTTCTATGCCTGGACATCACGCTCTGGACATATCTGATGGCAATGACACACTATGTAATTTCTTGCTAGCCGAAAGGTAATGTCACTTCAAAATAAAAAGCAAGATACTGAGAATGAAAAATACTGTTTTTATAATTACCATTCACTGAAGGCTCAAAGAAGAAGGGATATGATTGATAATTCTTCTATTGTGCAAGAAACTTAGATGACTAATTCTACTTTACAAGTGAGACTAATTACTAAGTTCTAATGTAGGTTGTGTAAAGTTATCTATGTATTGGGATGCAGCTAATATGTGAGTCCAATATATAATATATACCCTCTATGTATCTTTCATTTCCTTGAAGCTAGCTAAAGGGAGCCATCTATTTCTATTCTTTACTGAGTATCTAACAGGAAAGGCCCCCCAAAACCTATGCTATGTATCGGGTCTCACAGAGAGGAAAAATAACTTATCTAGCATATCTAGGTGCAGAAAACCAACTAAAATATGCTCACAGTAAGCACTGGAACTGGGATTTGAGACTATTTTACTTGATACCACATCCCATGCTCTTTTTCTTGCCATCAGCTGTCACTGTAAGGAACACATATTTTAGCAAGTTGTAGTCACTAAAAACTTTGATAAAATTGAACTGATATATACATGAGACTATTATATGCTCCCTTTTCTCTCTTCCTTCCTTTCTTTCTTCCTTCCTTCCTTTCTGTTTTTATTTCTTCCTTTCTTTCTTCCTTCCTTCCTTCCTTCCTTCCTTCCTTCCTTTCTTTCTTTCTTTCTTTCTTTTTCTTTCTTTCTTTTGTTCTTTCTTTCTTTCTTTCTTTCTTTCTTTCTTTCTTTCTTTCTTTCTTCCTTTCTATCTTTCTTTTGCATCTAAATATGCAATGTTCTTTGGAAACTTTTTTACCCAAAATACTTAATAACTGGAAAAGTCCCCTCATTTCCCCACATTTTCACATTCAACACTCACAATAAAACCCATTGCCTCAGTGATGTAAAAAGTATTTAAACACCCATACACACACACACACACACACACACAGAGAAAGAGAGAGAGAGAGAGAGAGAGAGAGAGACAGAGAGACAGAGAGAGAGACAGAGACAGACAGAGACAGAGAGGATAGCACATGCTACATGCTTATGAATAAATAACACAAATTCAATTATCTTTTTGTGTTCAAGGTTTTTGTAAAATTTCATGTTGTATTTTTACTTCATTGATATTTTTTATTTCTCTGAAAGTTGATGTTGACTTGAAAGGCAGCGTTTCAGAGAATTGATATATTGCTTTATTACTAAAGCACACTCTGTTAAGGATGTGACAGGATTTTGCACAATACTGTTGCTGTAGTTTGGATCACTGTCATTCAAAGCACAGTCTGTAGACCAGAATTAATATCATTGGTTTACCTGAGAGGGTTGGAAATGCTGATTTCTGAACATCTAAAACATTCTTTAGAAATCTAAAGAAATAAAATTTCTTGGGGTGAAATAAAAATGTCCACAGATAAAAATACAAAAAGCAACATATAACAATAACAACAACTTTCAAGTAACTTGTATGCACCTCTGTGGTGTTTACCCACTAGATTTGAGTAGCATTTTTTTTTCTAAATGAACCATGCAACAAATCAAGCATGACCTTAAACAACTGTACTGTGGTTTACTTTCCTTGTCTTGTCATATGGGAGGTAATAATTAGATTTTGATGATTAAATAAAAGTCCGTGGGTTGATACACACGAGGGGGGCTACTCACCACACCAGTTCTGTGTACTCAGCACTTGCTCAGAAATGCATGCCCTATAATTGGAGATATTTTCTAACGAGGTATTTCCAAACAGATTTCTGATGTTACTGGCACTAATTGTTCCCACTACTAATTTGGCTACATTTAGGGCATCCTATTCCTTTTATCTTCAGGGAGAAACTGGTCTGCTTTGTTCTACTCATTATCAGAGGATTATAACTCCCTTGATGCTCAAGAATGAAGATAGATGAACTTTTCCTTGCTAATCACAAGTTGTATTATCAGCAGGTGTAGGCGGTAGTTCTCTCGCCACAAAAAGAAAGCCAGAGTCACAAAGATGTATGAAGACTATCACAGGTAATTCATCAATGCCTTGAGAAGCCAAGTTGATCAATTCCTATTTGCTTCTTAGAATACCCACTCCTTTTTAATTTTCTTCCTTCTGAACTATTGCAGTTTCCTGATATAATTTGGGACATATATCCTCATGAGCGTCTCCATAACATAAGAATAGTTTGCTTTTTTTTTTTTCAATTCAACTGCTTTATAGAGAAATACCTTCCCACTTTCTATTATTATTTTTGTTGTTGTTGCGGGGCAGAAAAAAGTGGGTAAAGACAGGATCTCCTGTAGTCTGATGGTGTGGAAATCCCTGTGTAGCTGATGATGACCTTGAGTTTCAAAAACTCCTGCTTTACCATGCAACACCATACCGAATTTCTATTCATTGTTACCAAATTTTAATAGTCCCTCTCCTCAAAGAATATTAAAATTTCAGGCATTTGGCCTTTTGCAAACTTTCCATATGATCTGAATTGCTTCCTATATGTTAAATGGCTCTCATATGTGTGTTCCAAATACATTTGTAAAACAATGTATTGTTATGAACATTTAAACACTAAAAGATCTAATATGGACCACATAAAATAACAAAATAATTTTGGTGCTGCAGTCATGGAATATAATGGCTCAAACTGCACAATTTCTCAAAAACACTTCTCTAAGGAAATTATCTGTCACTCTACCCCAATTCTATAATCTCTTCCTTCCTTGATAGTTTGCTTTAAAATTTATTTGGGATATATACTATTTATACATAACTGTTCACAGAACTGGTTAATAAAATACTAACCTAATAAAATCAAACCTCGAAGCAGAGGAATGAATATATGAATAAAGTAAAAACATGCTTTGATCTGAAAAAAGTTGGGATGCAAAAGAATAAACTCAAAACAAAGTAGCTGTGAATGGTTTCTCTACCAGAAAAGTGAAACTCACTCAAGTATTGAAAATGAAGCTTCTGAAATAATCACCTAGCCAAAGGGTTTGAATTGTACTGAAAATTGGTGCAGACTGAATGAAAATACTTTCAAGAACAGCCAGCAGGATATCAATAAAGAATTACATTTCCAGAATATCTGAAATAAAATCTATTGAAATTTCTAGTCATTAAAATTGACTGGTTAAAATGGCTTTTAATTCTTTCTCATTATTTTCCAAGAATTAAAGTGATCTCATTGTGAGAAAAAATATTGGCTAAAAAATAAAACTGTGAAGGAATCACAGTAACTCCATGTACTACATATTTATATGAATAAAAATCATGAGCAACCAAAGGTCTAGTTTTCCTATGTAAATTTCCAGGTCACATGTTGCTCATTACAACTCATGTATGATCCTAGAGACTACAGGTTCAAACAGTTCTAAAGTCATATTTGATGCACTGTACTGGCTGGTTTTGTGTGTCAACTTGACACAGGTTGGAGTTATCACAGAGAAAGGAGCTTCAGTTGAGGAAATGCCTCCATGAGACCCAGCTGTAAGGCATTTTCTCAATTCATGATCAAGTGGGGAGGGCCCATTGTGGGTTGTGCCATCCCTGGGCTGGTAGTCTTGGGTTCTACATGAAAGCAAGCTGTGTAAGCCAGGGGAAGCAAGCCAGTAAGTAACATCCCTCCATGGCCTCTGCATCAGCTCCTGCTTTCTGACCTGCTTGAGTCCCATTCCTGATTTCCTTTAGTAATGAATAGCAATGTGGAAGTGTAAGTTGAATAAACCATTTCCTCCCCCAAGTTGCTTCTTGGTCATGATGTTTGTGCAGGAATCGAAACCCTGACTCAGACATGCACTAACCATGCTACTAAGATGCTGCAAGCTAACTACTGGCATGCCTTTTCCTGGGTCAAGAAGCTCAATGCTGTTCCAGTCTCCCCTGTATAACTGTAGAAATCATCACAAGCATGCTCATTTTCAGACCACATGAAGCCATTTTTGTATTTCTACATATGTATGTATGTACATAAATATGTCATATGGGAGACCTAAGACTATTTTTGATATATATATTTCACATGTTTAATAGGTACTTATAGATAACTCTTTTTCTTTAAAGATAGTATCTTTTAAGGACAGATCAATAAAAATTGTTATTCAATCCCTCTGAATTTCTTACTAGCAAACTTTAACTTTCCAATTATCATTCTAAAGCAAGTCAGGAAGAGTACTGACATCCCTTAGCAAAAAATGAGACTTTTGGAGAACCCTGCTATACCACTCCTGGGCATATACTCAGAGGATTCCCCAGCATGCAATAAAGACACATGCTCCACTATGTTCATAGCAGCCTTATTTGTAATAGCCAGAAGCAGGAAAGAACCCAGATGTCCCTCAGTGGAGGAATGGATACAGAAAATTTTGTATATTTACACAATGGAATACTACTCAGCAATTAAAAACAATGAATTCATGAAGTTCTTAGGCAAACGATTGGAACTGGAAAATATCATTCTAAGTAAGGTAACCCAATGACAAAAGAACACACATGGAATGCAGACACTGATAAGTGGATATTAGCCCAGAAGCTCTGAATACCCAAGACGCAATTCGCTTATTAAATGATTCCCAAGAAGAAGGAGAGGCCCCTGTTCCTGAAAAGGCTTGATCCAGCATTGTAGGGGAGTGTGGGGACAGAGATGAGGGAGAGGTTTGATTGAAGAATGGTCAGAGGGAAGAGGGCTTATGGGACTTATGGGGAGGGGGGAACCAGGAAAGGGAAGATCATTTGGAATGTAAACAAAGAATATAGAAAATAATTTTTAAAAACCAAAAAAAAAGTTTCACAAAAAGTTATTAAATGATTGTTTTTTCTTACATAACTTATTCTTATATTTTTAATAGTTTATTTTTTAATAGTTTATTTTTATTCACTTTACATTTTGTTTAGATTTTCCAATTTTCCTGGAGTATAGGCTTTT
Organism: Apodemus sylvaticus; assembly: GCF_947179515.1. Classification (NCBI taxonomy): domain Eukaryota; kingdom Metazoa; phylum Chordata; class Mammalia; order Rodentia; family Muridae; genus Apodemus; species Apodemus sylvaticus. Next base: position 92,056,022 of record NC_067480.1, read on the forward strand.
GAAGTAATACCTAATGAATCTTTGAATTTCCTAAAAAAAATAATAAATCATACTTGAAAAAACATCCACAAAACCTAAAACATCTATCAAAAGTTTTAAAGCCACATCCTTCTGAAATCAGTAAGTTTTGCTATATTACATATGCCAGTGAATTGATTTATTGTCATGACATTATCTGTAATGATTACACTCAATGTAAAAGTGTTAAAGATAGAAGGTTATACCCACAAAAGGAATTAAGATCCCAGACATATAGTACAAGAGTAAGGAGTGTAGAAATTCATGCAGCAAAGAACTTTAGTTTTGCAATTGTTAATATTATCTATTGAGTTCAAAAATTGGTTTAAGAAGTAAATATAATGCTATTGGTTTTGTGGAAAAGAAGCTTAAGACAGTAACCGATTCATTATTTCTTCACTTTGAAAGCAATACTGAAATCTGTTGAAATACTCTTGATTTCTTTATCTCAGCACATTGGCATTAATGAAAGGAATCCTGGAAGATACCCTATTCTTGAAGAAGTCATAGGCTGGCAGCAATGGGAGAACAGAGACTTACTGAGGGTTTGCTGGCCATTAAGACATGGATAATGAAATAAAACCCTCAGGCAGAAGGATGTGCTGTGCATGCCATGGTGGTGAGGTTGTTATGGATAGATGCAAATTTTGAAACAAGGAAAGATGCTCTACCATGCCACAGGGGCACACATTCCACAGGGCATATATGTTCATAGTGGCTTCATTTGTGATAGCCAGAAGGTGGAGACACCTGAGATGCCCCAATACAGAAGAATGGATACAGAAAATGTGGTTCATTTACAGAATGCGTCACTACTCAGCTATTAAGAATCCTGAGTGTTGCAGGCAAATGGATGGAACTAGAAAATATCCTGAGTGAGGTAACTCAGAGCCAAAAGGACATGCAAAATATGTACTCACTAATAAGTGGATATTAGCTACAGAATTCAAAAAGGCCAACAAGCTGAAGTGCCCAAGTGAGGATGCCCCAGTTCCACTTGGGAGGGAGAAGAAAGCAATCACAAGTGGAGAGGCAAGGAGGGACCTGGGAGGGAAAGTGGATAGAGCAGGGAAGTAGGGGGGGAGAGGAAAACCTGATCTGATATTGGGTGAGGGAAAAGGAATGAAGCCCCGAGGGCCAGCAGAAAGAAGGGAAACAGGCAATCTTAGGAGATTAGGTTGCGGGGGTGGGGGGACCCTCCAGAAAGCACCAGAGACCTGAGAGGTGAGGGATTCTCAGGACTCAAAGGGAGAGACCTTAGATGAAATGCCCTGCAGTAGGGAGAGGGAACTTATAGAGCCCACCTGCAGCAGGCAGACAGGGCATCATGTGAGAGATGGGGTTGCCATCAAACAGTCAAAACTCTGACCCATAATTGTTGCCGTCTGAAAGAACTGCAGGGATGGCAATGGAGAGGAGCCTGAGGAAAAGAAGGTCCAGTGACAGGCCCAAAGTGGGATCCAGCTCAAGGGGATGTCCCAAGGCCTGACACTATTACTGAGGCTATGGAGCACTCACAAAAAGGAAACTATCATGATCACACTTTGGAAGACCCAATAAGCAACTGAAAGTCAGATGCAGATATTTGCACCCAGTCAATGGACAGAAGCAGCTGACCCCTGTTGTTGAACTAGGAAAGGCTGAAAGAAGCTGAGGAGCAGGGCAACCCTGTAGGAGGACCAGGAGCCTCAATTAATCTGGACCCCAGAGATCTCTCAGACACTGATCCACCAAAACAGGCAGCATACACCAGCTGATATGAGGTTCCCAACACACATACAACAGAGGACTGCTGGGTCTGAGTTCACTCAGAGATGATGCACCTAACCCTCAAGAGACTGGAGGCCCCAGGGAGTTTAGAGGTTAGGGTGGGGGTTTGGGTGGGGACATCCTCATGGAGACAGGGGGAGGGAGGGGGTATGGGATGTGGTATAGTTGGAGGGTAGAGAGGGGCAATAAAATATGGAGTGTAAAAAATTAATTTAATTAATTTAATTAATTAATTAATTAAAAAAAACCCAAAGCACCTAAAGGGCAGAAGTTTAAGTAGTATTTATGAGTTTATGCTAGGAAAGGAAAGATCTGTCCTAGTGTACCTGAGGGGCTCACTCTTTCTTAACTTTTCTAATGTGATGTCAGAATTTATCAACATTCAAGTAACAGAATAATTTAGGTGTGAAAGCCAGGAATACACACTTTTAGTACATTATCATATAAATATGGTTCCAGATTGTTTAGTGATAAAATAGTCATCTTTTATCATAGCACAAAAGGGATACGTATATTTATAATTAAATACTCTTGATTGTCACTTTCTAAATGGCAATACCCTATTCCGTTTTAAAATATACACATTCAATTCTTAAGATAATTTTTGTGACTAAAAAAAGAGACTCCCTTTGGACGACAAATTAGAAATCTATGCTATATTCAGAAGAGTATACCTATATCATAGAGCTATTAACATATGCATATAGCTTCTTTAATTTATATAATGTGTTAATGGTAGAAAATTACCTTGAAACATGTTATATTTTATTTTACATGCACTAATGTTTTGTTAATTATCAATAATTCAGTTTACTGTGCAACTTGGACTTTATATAATCATTTTGTCTAATGACAGGATATTAGCACTCACATGTGCAAACTTCCAGTGGTAAATGCTAGGTATCATTAATCCTGCAGTGAAACTGCTTGTTCCTCTTGTTCAGTGGAGTGAGATGGCAAAAGTCAGCAACTTGAGGTCTCCAGACAAAATTCCACCTACTATCAAGACTGGACTGCCCACCAGCTAAAAATAGTGATAGGAAAAGAGCCTAGAGCTTTACACATGCTAGGCAGACATTTTCTCCAGCAGTCTGATGAGTAATGTTTTAATGGCGAAAGTGGATGGCTTAAGGAAAAGCTACGAAAGGATGTCCATGACCTCAGGGATAGGCCGAATCCCGTATGCATATTCACAGTATCACCTGCATCATCAACGGGTTAAATAATAATTGGATGACTAAATAAAAATACAGTGTGTTTGTGTGCCTGTGTGTTTGTGTGCTTGTGTGTGTTTGTGTGTGTGTGTGTGTGTGTGTGTGTATGTGATATGAAGTTGGGAGAAAGATGTGATGGGGTCCCTCAGGGAAACTGGGGGTGTGAGGAGTGTAACCAAGATACATTGTACACATATAGGTCAAAGAATAAACAAAAATGAATAATTCATTATTCCTGAGTTCCATAAATTGTCTTTGTTCGAGAAAGGAGGGGAAGCTGTGATCTGCATGTAAAGTAAATAAATAATCAATTTTTAAAGTCTATGTTTATAGGTAAGCTTATATTCACTCACAGTCACACCCATTTTTACTTTCTGTAGCTGTTTTCACACTATGGAGATGGACTGAAAGAACTATGACAGGGATTGTAAGACTCACAAAGCCTAAAATATTTACTACTGGTCCCTTACAGAAAGAAATTTGTCACTAGAATGTAGGAGTCAGAAGATTAAATGATTATGTCGGTGTAATGAGGTGTGTCAGTTTGACAGAGTGGGTGACATGGTTAAAATTCTTGGAGATGTATGAATTGCATTATAGTGTCCATGAGTGGGTGAGTCACAGTGTGGATGAGTATTTACATCACAGTGTCAATGCGTGTGTTATGTCACAGTGCAGTCCTGTACAGGACATGTCTTCAAAGTGCAGGGTGTTTGCTTTCCTTTGCTTTGTGCTTTGGTGTTGAGAATTGTCTGTCAACCGAGTTTAACTGATATCCCTTATCCATCTCTCCACTTTTTCCAAAACAGCTTTCTCATGTGATGGCACTCCATCCCTGAACTTGTGTTACTGTATCTTACTCATGCTTGCTACCAACTTAACAAGAACTCCAGAAGTCGAAAGAAGGCAGTAAGGAGATCTGTCTTAGGAAGCCACCCGGTCCTCTGTAAAAGACTTGGGACCGATTGTCTAAATCAGTATCTGGTCACGTGTGTTCAACTTCAGTCTAAACCTTAGGCACTGTACTTTTCCTTCCAAGAATTCCTGCCCCCTCCCCCCTCCTTTGAGCCCAGTCCCTACAAACAGAACAGCTAAGGCTTCAGCTGGGTTGGTCCAAGTGTTCAACTGAATCCATCCACCTATCTTTTCTTTGTCTTTTTCTTTTTTTCTCTTTCAGATGCTTGTTAAAACTTACGTACATCTTTAACCTTTGATCCTGGGCTTACTTAATCTTTCTCTAACGCTGCTTCCCTACCACCTATCTGCTTGCCTGCTACATGTATGAATCCCATAAATGTACCTTGTTTACACGGCACTTCCATGGCTTTCCCCCTCTTCTCTCTTCCATTCTCTACTTCATGCAGTAGCTGTGATTTACAGCTTACTTGCCTTGGGTTGTTTTCCTTTTTAAACTCTAATAAAATTTTTTCTCAAATAAACATCTTCTAGCCTACATAAAATATACACTAAAAGACAAAAAAATATATTTTATGTGTTTCAAGCACTAAACTTTTAAAACAAATACTTAATTGGCAGAAAGGGGGTACTGGGAGTATTGTATACCTACTCATACATTCATTCACTCAAAGCTCATAGCGAGCTTATGGTATATGGCACATTGGGACCAACACTAGGCAAAGCACCACAAACAAACAAAGGGCTAAATAATAAAAAAAAAAACCTATGGTCTTGGTTACCAAGTCATCGGAACAAAATGAAGAGGCCATTATGTTCATAGCAGCCTTATTTATAAAAGCCAGAAGCTGGAAAGAACCCAGATGTCCCTCAATGGAGGAATGGATACAGAAAATGTTGTATATTTACACAATGGAATACTACTCAACGATTAAAAACAATGAATTCACAAAATTTTTAAGCAAATGGTTGGATCTGGAAAATATCATCCTAAGTGAGGTAACCCAATCACAAAAGAATACACATGGAATGCAATCTCTGATAAGTGGATATTAATTAGCCCAGAAGCTCTGAATACCCAAGGCACAATTAGCATAACAAATGACTCCCATGAAGAAGTAAGGAGAGGGTCCTGATCCTGGAAAGGCTTAATCTAGCATTGGAGGGGAATATAAGGACAGAGAAAAAAAGGAGGGAGGTGATTGGAGAATGGGTGGAGAGAAGAAGGCTTATGGGACATATGGGGAGGGGGGAACTGGGAAAGGGGAAATCATTTGGAATGTAAACAAAGAATATAGAAAATAAAAATATATAACAAAAAATACATTCACAAATAAATGCACTATTTATTATTTCCACTCAAATCTGTTACAAACAGTTTATAATGAGAATGTCTCAGAAAGAATTAGCATAATCTTATTTTGAAAGCCACAGGCTTCCAGACAGGTACCTTCCATTTGCAGTGACATTCTGCCAACTGTTTGATGCACAGAAAATTACTAAAGGGTAGCCTTGCTTTTTCATCTCTGCCTGTAAAGACCCTTATCAGGATCGACTGGTGTGATAACAATGTGGGTAATATTCCAAGAAGTGAGGCACACTGCATGCAAGGCACCCTGAAAGCATTTTAAATGAGATGCTGATTTAAATCACAAATACAAATACAAATCTGTACGTTTGGGCTGACATGTATTTACTGAGTTGTGCCAAGTTGAATTCTTTATTTTCTCATTTTCTCCAGGTATCAAAATAGCTTACTCTCCCAATGAGTGTATCCAGAACTCAGTGATGTGTTGATATACCACCAAAATTCTTCCTTTTTAAATATTTCAAGAAATACTGGAGAATTAACTCCAAGACTTCACTGATGTTTGAAATAGTAATACTTCATATGGTAGCATCACTATTTTATTATGACCTGAAGTGAAATGGAAGGTGTGCTTCATAAAGCATATGATAGTGCAACACTTATATTAGATTTCAATATTTTGATATATGAACATTTTGTTCTTCTTTAGCACTTACTTTTCTACTATAGAAAAACTAGCATCTAGACCATTAGTAATTTTTCTTAATGTGCCAATCATTTTAGTAAGCCAGGAAAATGTTAACAAGTCAGGAGGAAAGAAGGGCACAGTGGCTCACACCTGTAGTTGGTGCAGTATGGAGGTAAAGGCAAGTTCAGAAGACCAAAGATGGGATATATAAGACCCTGTCTCAAAAAATAAGTCACAAAGAATTAAAAAAGAATACTTCATTTGATGGTATATAAGATAAAAATAATTTTAAACATAATCTATAAAGAGGTGTTTGTATTTATTTTTGTTGATCAAATAAACATTTTATTTTTACTCTAGAATGCCATCATAAAACTCTGTTCCTAAGTGTCATTAAATTAGCAAAGAAGGTGACATTTATTTTAAAATCAGACATTATATTATTTATCCAAAATTTTCCAATTTTTCAAAATTACAGAACTAAATTCCAACTGTAAAAATTCAGTATTCTAATTTTGTATCAGCTTGAAAACAATAAAAGAACAAATGAAATATATATATACAATCAGTGTTGGTGAGTATCATTAGTAAGCTAAGCAACTGAAAATATGCTTGCAACACCTAATGCAGATTAAAATTAAGCAATAGTCATTCCATAATCCAAGATCAACAGAGGAAATCCAGGGAAATAAATGGGTTTCTCCATAAAGTTCTGAAGTGAAGAATACAGTCTTGGAGTAAGGTCATACTATGATACAGTGGGTGAAAAGAGACAAAAAGTATTTAATAACTAGCTATGCCTTTGCATACTGCTCTACGCTACAAATTCCATTACTTTGCCAGTCAATGTGGAATTAAAGAATACAACACTGCCATGTCTTCTGGAAGGCTGTAACAACTGATGAGTAATACATTACACTGGGCACGTGAAGCTAGTGCTACCAGCCTTGAGCTTAGGCACTCCTCAGTATTCCCTACAGTCTTTGAATCTATCCCTGCCAAGTAACTTTGTTGGCACTGGGAACATGCCAGTGAAACAGGGTTCACACTCTCCATAGAACTAAAAATGAAGAAATATATCTAGATACATAGACACATAGATGATAGGTAGATAGATAATACAGAGATATATAGATGATAGATAATAGATAGATAGATAGATAGATAGATAGATAGATAGATAGATAGATAGACAGACACATACATAGATGATAGGTAGATACACAATCGATCAATTGATCAGTAAATAGACTGATGATACATAGAGCAATCGAGACAGATGTAGATAGATGATACAGATATTGAGATACAGACTTATATTTTGTAGAAGGTGTTACTCTGAAGAAATTTAAATACAGCAAATAGGATGTGACATTTTATGACAGGAATGTGGTTGAAATTTTAAATGGAGTAGTGATAAAGACTTTTAAAAAGTGATGCTTGAGTAGTGAACTGAAGACAGCTTGGGAAGTCAAGAATGCAAAAAATGTTCCAGAAAAGAACTTTGCTTGATATCAAAATCTATTTCTGTTTACTAAGACTAGAGGAGAGGAATATCAGTGTGAGCAGAGCAACAGACATTGGGCAAGAGTGGTGGGAGGGAGGTGATAACAGTGTATGGATGTAAGGATTTTATGTCATAAAAAGGTCATCTTGGAAAGGGAGAAGGGATGCCGAATCATCTGGGTTATACATACAGGAAATCCTTTGCAAAACTTATGTAATAGACTATCCATTTGTCACAGTGGAATGTAAAATGAAACATGTAATACGGTAAGAACCAGAATTGGTGTATATGGTGTTTGTATATATGTGTGTATGCGTTTGTCTGTGTGCATATTTGTGGGTGTGGGTGAGTTTCCATGTTGATCCACATGTGAATGCAGGCCAGAGGTCAATATCACGCTTCTTCCTCAGTCTCCCCAGGTTTGGTCTTTGTTTGTTTGTTTGTTTGTTTGTTTGTTTGTTTGTAAGACAGGGTTTCTTCCTGATTCTGGAGCTCACTGATTCAGCTAGAATGGTAAGCTACACAATTCCCAGATCTGGAATTACAGATGTGTGTTGCCCAACTGCTCTCTTTCCTTCCTTCCTTCCTTCCTTCCTTCCTTCCTTCCTTCCTTCCTTCCTTCCTTCCTCCCTCCCTCCCTCCCTCCCTCCCTTCTTTCCTTCCTTCCTGTCTGCCTTCATTCTTTCCTTCCTGCCTGCCTTCATTCTTTCCTTCTTTCCTTCCTTTCTTGCTTCCTTCCTTATCTATTTATTTAAAGTAGAATGCTGGAGAAAGCCATGTCTTTGGGCAAGCACTTTACTAACTAAATCTTCACAGATGCTTATGACTACTTGGCTAAAGCATCCCGATGCTCTCCTTTTATAGTCAATAGAGCTATTGGGACAGCAGAGGCACCAAAGGTGGCTGGAGGTAAGCATAGTGGTTATATCAGTAAATGAATCAGATACAGCCCCACAGTGATGTCAGAGGGAAGATGAGAGGAGCACTGACTCAAGAGAAAGAGAGAGAACCCTGGGACATGCTCGCCAGTCCGGTTTGTAGCTCTTCCCTATAGTACACTTTTCTCATTCTTCAGAAAGTTGGCAAGTTCAACTCACAAAAGCCAATGGCTTCCCTATTTGTCCAAAACCAGACTTGAGAAAAAAAGATCAGTTTCAAATTTCAAGGGTGAAACACTAATGAAAATTTATGTCTTAAAATTTGTATTTTTTCCCCAATATTGGACCAAATGGTTTCCCAAGAAACAGCCATACTGGATCACATACATTTTGAATGAACTTCCAGGAAAAAAAGATAAACAAGCTGTAGTTATTTAGGAAGGGTTTTATTTTTAATGAACACAGGCCAATCTGATATCAGAAAAGATTGTTTCCACAAGATACAGAAATCACTGTGAAAGATAATTGTGCAAGAATCAGTGTTGAAACTTTGAAGAAAAAAAATGAAGACAAGGAAAAAAGGAAAAGAAAAGATGGGGAATATAGGCAAAGGAAATCAGCTGTACTAACCTTAACCCTAATCCTAACCCCAACACTAACACTAACCCCTAACTGTAACCCTAACCCTAATCCTAACACTAACCCTAATCCTAACACTAACCCCTAACCTTAACCCTAACCACCTACCCATAGCAATAACTGCTAATTCTAACCCTAACACTTAATTATAACTATAACACCTAAATCCAATCATAACCTCTATACATAATCCTAACACCTAACCATAACCCTAATACCTAACCATAACCCCTAACATGTAACCCTACCTAGCCATTACCTTAACCATAAAACCTAACCCCAACCTTAATACTAACACTTACCCATAACCTTAAGCCTAAACACCTAACCCTAACACCTAACTATAACCATAACACCTAATCTCAATCCTAACATATAATCAAAACCCTAACACCTAACCCTATCTAACCATAACCCTAAGCATACACCTAATCCTAACACAATCATAACCTTAACACCTGATCCCAACCCTAACACCTAACCATAACCCTAACACATAACCCTACCTATAACCTTAACCATAAAACCTAACCCAAACCTCTAACCCTAATGCCTAGACATTACCTTAACATATAACCCTAACCATAACACCTAACCCTAATGCCTAACCATAATCCTAACACTAACACTTAAACTTAACCCTAACCTTAACCATAACACCTAACCCTACCTAACCATAACCCTAACACCTAATCATATCCTAACACTAACCCCTAACCCTAACCCATGAGACTGTCAAGAAGGTCGTCAATGGCTAACAAGGTAACCACAGCTGAGAGCAGAAGGCAGGAATGTTCAGCACTGAGAAAGCATTAATTATCACTTTGTTCAGCTCTTTCCTTAATCACAAACATCTTAATATTCCAACTTTCATGCTATGAAACATTGAAAACAAACAAAAGATGGAAAACAAAACCAGGAGGAAAATGGTTAGAGATAAATAGGGAAAAATTAAAACTATATCCTTGCTAACCACTAAGAAAGGTACACAGTGTTTTGACTCCTCCATATCCAAAAGATTGTGGATAGACAGAGCTCAGAGCTCCTGAAAAATTGAAGACATAGTACTGAGAAGAAGAATGTGTTAAATACTATAAATAGAAAAGATGCAGAGAGATAGCTCTGTGAGACACTCCTGAGGCATCTCACATGGAGTAAGGCATTGGGGTTGCCATTTAAACAGTCCTTCATTAGCTGAGAAACTTAATGAGATTCTCAATGTTAAGTAAAACTAGCAATGACAACTTTAGGCATCTATAGGAACTGTAAATATCAAGAAGAAATGAAATGTGTGGATTTAGGAAGACTGCCGCTTGACCCACAATAAGACAGTAATAAAACTTAGTAGGATTAAAAAATCAAAGGTCTTAGAGAGGTTGAGTGAATTAAAATATCTTTAGGATCCCATGTCCAATGATGCCTGGCTTGAGCACTTTCATTTACTCACTTAAGGATATCTATAATCTTTTTTTCAAATATATGCTGCATGCCTTTTCCTTGTAACTGTCAAATGTGATTTTGCTAGTATTGATGCTTTGAATTATATACCAATGACTGGCGTGGCTGGTCAGCTTTTATGCAGTTTAAGAGACACATATATGTTCAATTTCCTAGAATTAACTAAAGACTCATGAAGCATAATGTTTCTCCTTTACCCATGTAATATGCTGCAATGACACTTTATAGTCACTAAAAGCATTTGGCTGATTTTTATGAGATAAATTATTTTACAACCCAGATGTTCATAATGAAACACACAAAATTATTTCTCTACCATTATAAATCATCACAAATGAAAGATTTACAATACTATAGGCTACTGAAAGTTTTCTATATACAGAAAGTATTATATATACATATTACACAACAACTAAATTGTCAATTTATACTTTTGTTTAGTAAATTCTATAGTAATAGCTTATATGAAAGCAAGGAATTATTAATTTCCCGAGATGAAGCCTACTTGGTTGTGGTGAATGATGGTCTTGATGTGTTCTCGGATTCATTTTGCAAGACTTTTATTGAGTATTTTTGTATGGATATTCATAAGTGAGAATGATCTGAAGTTCTCTTTTTTGGTTGGGTCCTTGTGTAGTTTTTATTGGAGTAATTGTGGCTTCATAGAATGAATTAGGTAGTATTCCTTCTTTTTCTATTATATGGAATACTTTGGGGAATATTAGTATCAGGTCTTCTTTGAAGGTCTGATAGAATTCTACACTAAATCCATTTGAACTTGGATATTTTGGAGTTGGGAGTTATTTTTTCCTTTTCTTTTTTTTTTTAATTTTCTATATTCTTTGTTTACATTCCAAATGATTTCCCCTTTCCCAGTTCCCTCCTCCCCATATGTACTATAAGCCTTCTTCTCTCCACCCATTCTCCAATCACCTCCCTCCTTTTTCTCTGTCCTGGTACTCCCCTACAATGCTGGATCAAGCCTTTCCAGGATCAGGACCCTCTCCTTACTTCTTCATGCGAGTCATTTGTTATGCTAATTGTGTCTTGGGTATTCAGAGCTTCTGGGCTAATTAATATCCACTTATCAGTGATTGCATTCCATGTGTATTCTCTTGTGATTGGGTTACCTCACTTAGGATGATACTTTCCAGTTCCAACCATTTGCCTAAAAATTTCATAAATTCATTGTTTCTAATTGCTGAGTAGTATTCCATTGTGTAAATATACCACATTTTCTGTATCCATTCCTCCATTGAGGGACATCTGGGTTCTTTCCAGTTTCTGGCTATTATAAATAAGGCTGCTATGAATATAATGGAGCATGCATCTTTATTGCATGCCAGGGAATCCTCTGGGTATATGCCCAGGAGAGGTATAGCAGGGTCCTCTGGAAGTGTCATGTCCAGTTTCTGAAGAACCACCAGACTGATTTCCATAGTGGTTGTACCATCTTGCAATCCCACCAGCAGTGGAGAAGTGTTCCTCTTTCTCCACATCCTCCTGAGTTTTTAACCTTAGCCATTCTGACTGTATAAGGTGAAATCTCAGGGTTGTTTTGATTTGCATTTCCCTAATGACTAATGATGTTGAGCATTTCTTAAGGTGCTTCTCGGCCATCTGAATTTCTTTAGGTGAAAATTCTTTGTTTAGATTTGTACCCCATTTTTTAATAGGGTTATTTGGTTTCCTGGGGTCTATCTTCTTGAGTTCTTTGTATATATTGGATATTAGCCCTCTATCAGATGTAGGGTTGGTGATGATCTTTTCCCAATTTGTTAGTTTTTAATGACTTCTTCTGTTTCCGTATAGGATATTGACCTGTTTAGTTTATCTGCTCTTGATTTAACTTTGGTATGTGCTGTCTAGAAAACCTTTCATTTCATTTAAATTTTTCAGTTTTGTTGAGTATAGGCTTTTGCAGTAGGATCTGCTGATTTTTTTTTTTTTTTTGAATTTCCTCTGTTTCTGTTGTTATGTCTCCCTTTTCATTTCTGATTTTGTTAATTTGGATACTGCCTCTGAGCCCTTTAGTTAGATTGGCTAGAAGTTTATGTATCTTGTTGATTGAAAGAACCAGCTTTTGGTTTTGTTAATTCTTTGTATTCCTTTCTTTGTTTCTATTTGGTTGACTTTGGCCCTGAGTTTGACTATTTCCTGTCATCTATTTAGTTCTAGAGCTCTCAGGTGTGCTGTTAAGTTGCTAGTGTAAAATTACTCCAGTTTCTTTACCAGGGCACTTAGTTGTATTAATTTTCCTCTTAGCACTGCTTTCATTGTATCCCACACATTTGGGTATGATGTGTCAGCATTTTCATTAAATTCCAGGAAGTCTTTCATTTCTTTTTTTTTTTATTTCTTCCCTGACCAAGTTATCATTGACTAGACAGTTGTTCAGTTTCCACATGTATGTAGGCTTTCTATTGTTTTTGATGTTATTGAAGACCATTCTTAGGTTATAGTGATCTGGTAAGATGCATGGGATTATTTCAATCTTCTTTTATCTGTTGGGGCCTGTTTTGTGACCAATTATATGGTCGATTTTGGAGAAAGTACCATGAGGTGCTGAGAAGTAGGTTTATTCTTTTGTTTTAGGATAAAATATCCTGTAGATATCTCTTAAGTCCATTTAATTCATAATCTCTCTTAGTTTCACTGTGTCTCTATTTAATTTCTGTTTCAATGACCTGTTAATTGGTGAGAGTAGGGGGTTGAAGTCTCCCACTCTTATTGTGTTGGGTTCAATGTGTGTTTTGAGCTTTAGTAAAGTTTCTTTATTTTTAAATTTTTTAAAATTATTTTCTATATTATTTGTTTACATTCTAAAAGCCTTCCCCTTTCCCAGTTCCCCCCCCCCATATGTTCCATAAGTGCTCTTCTCTCCATCCATTCTCCTATCTTTCCCCCTTCCTTTTCTCTGTCCTGATACTCCCCTACAATGCTGGATCAAGCCTTTCCAGGAATAGGGCCCTCTTCTTCCTTCTTCATGGAAATTATTTGATATGCTAATTGTATCTTCAGTATTCAGAGCTTCAGGGGTAATTAATATCCACTTATCAATGATTGCATTCTATGTGTATTCTTTTGTTATTGCGTTACCTCACTTAGGATGTTATTTTCCGGTTCCATCCATTTGCCTAAAAAATTCATGAATTAATTTTTAATTGCTGAATAGTAAGTACTCCATTGTGTATATATACCACAGTTTTTGTATCCATTCCTCCATTGAGGGATATCTGGGTTCTTTCCAGCTTCTGGCTATTATAAATAAGGCTGCTATGAACATAGTGGAGCATGTGTCCTTATTGCATGCTGGGGAATCCTCTGGGTATATGCCCAGGAGAGGTATAGCAGGGTCCTCCGGAAGTGTCATGCCCAGTTTTCTTAGGAGCCACCATACTGATTTCCAATAAAGTTTCTTTTATGAAGGTGGGTGGCCTTGCATTTGGGGCATAGATATTCAAAATAGAGACTTTCTCTTGGTGGATTTTTTCTTTGATGAATATGAAGTGTCCTTCCTCATCATAGTTGAAAACTTTTGGTTGAAAGTCTATTTTACTGAATATTGGGATGGCAACTACAGCTTATTTTCTTAGAGTCTGCATGACCTCTGACCAGGCTCTTCTGGCTTTCATACTCTCCGTTGGGAAGTCTGGTATAATTCTCATAATGCTACCTTTGTATGTTGCTTGGCCCATTTCCCTTGAATCTTTTAATATTCTTTCTTTGCTCTGTGTGTGTAGTGTTTTGATTATTATGTGACGAGAGGATTTTCTTTTCTGGTCCCATTTATTTGGTGTTCTATAGGCTTCTTGTACCTTTATGGCCATCTCTTTTTTTAGGTTGGGAAAGTTTTCTTCTATGATTTTGTTGAAGGTGTTTTCAGGTCCTTTGAACTGGGAATCTTCATTTTCCTCTATTCTGATTATTCTTAGATTTGCTTTTTTCATTATGTCCTATATTTCCTGGACTCTTTGGGTTAGGAGATTTTTAGATTTTGAATATTCTTTGACAGTTGTGTTAATTTATTCTACAGTATCTTCTACACCTGAGACTCTCTCTTCTATGTCTTATATTCTATTGATGATACTTAATCTGTAATTCCTGACTTCTTTCCTAGGTTTTCCATTTCCAGGTTTTCCTCCATTTCTGTTTTTTTTTATTGTTTCTTCTTCCACTTTTAGGTTTTGGACTGCTTTTTCAATTCATTCACCTTTTTGATTGTGTTTTCCTGTATTTCTTTAAGGATTTATTTGTTTTCTCTTTAAAGGCTTCTACCTGTTTACCAGTGTTTTCCTGTATTTCTTTCAATTTTGGGTTACTCTAATCAAACAAGTGAAAGGTTTACATGACAATAACTTCAAGTCTCTCTAGAGAGACATCAAAGAAGATCTCGGATAATGGAGAGATCTCCCGGGCTCATTGATTGGCTGAATTAAAATAGTAAAAAATGGTCATCCTACCAAAGGCAATATACAGATTCAATGTAATCCCCATCAAAATCTCAACACAATTCTTCAAAGACATGGAAAGAGCAATTCTCAAATTCATCTGGAAAGGCAAAAAAAAAAAAAAAACAGAATAGAAAAATAATTCTTAATAATAAAAAAATGGCTGGGAGAATCACCATCCCTGACTTCAAGCTTTACTACAAATCAATAGTGATAAAAACTGCATGATATTGGCACAGATACATACACATTGATCACTGGAATAGAATTGAAGACCCAGAATTAAAACCACCCACTGATGGACACTTAATCTTTGACAAAGACACCAAAAATATACACTGGGAAAAAAGGAAAGCATCTTCAATAAATGGTGCTGGTCTAACTAGATATATGTATAGAAAAAAATGAAAATAAACATGTATTTGTCACCTTGCACAAAGCAAAAGACCAAGTAGATCAAGGACCTCAAGATGAAACCAGATACACTGACTCTAATAGAAGAGGGAGTGGGAAAGAACCTTGAACTCATGGTGCAGGGGGAAATTTCCTAAACTTAACTCCAGTGGCTCATGCTCTACTATCAATAATTGACAAATGGGACCTCGTGAAACTGGAAAGCTTCTGGAAAGTAAAGGACACAGTCAATAAGGCAAATCAGCAACCTACAGATTGTGAAAAAAGCTTCACTAAACCCACATCTGATAGAGGGCTAATATCCAAAGTATATAAAGAACTCAAGAAACTAATCACCAAAAAAACCAAACAACCAAATCAAAAAATGGGGTATAGAGTTAAACAGAATTCACAACAGAGGAATTTCAAATGGCTCAGAAGTACTAAAGACATTTTCAAAGTCCTTAGTGATCAGAGAAATGCAAATCTAAATGACCCTGAGATTCCACCTTACACCAATCAGAATGACTAAGATCAAAACCTCAGGTGACAACATATGTTGGATAAGATGTGGAGAAAGAGGAACACCTCTCTATTGCTGGTGGTATTGCAAACTGGTACAACCACTCTGAAAATCAATTTGGAGTTTCCTCAGAAAATTGGAAATATATCTGCCTGAAGGTCCAGCAATACTATTATTGGGAATATTCCCAAAATATGTCTCACCATGCCACAGGGGCACGTGTTCCACTATGTTCATAGTGACCTTATTTGTGATATCAAGAAGCTGGAAACAACCCAGATGTCTCACAACAGAATAATGGATACGAATGTGGTTTGTTTATAGAATGGAATACTACTCAGCTATTAAGAATGAGAACATCCTGAGTTTTGAAGGCAAATAGATGGAACTAGAAAATATCATCCTGAGTGAGGTAGCTCAGACCAAAAAGGACATGCATCATATGTACTCACTAATAAATGGATATTAGCTCTCTCTCTCTCCCAAAGAAGTACAGAATACCCAAGATACAATTGACAGAAATTGAAAATAAGAACCCTTCCAATAAGCGGAAGGGCCCAAGTGAGGATGCCTCAGTCCTACTTCGGAGGGATAAGAATGAAATCACAAGTGGAGAGGGAAGGGGGGACCTAGGAGGGAAAGTGAGGTTGGGGAAGGAAGAGGGAAATTGAGGGAAAAGACTCAAACCCTGAGGTCCAGCAGAAAGAATGGAAAGAGGCAACCTCTGGAGGTGGGGGGGGGGATCCAGATTGCATCAGAGATCTTAAAGGTGAGAGTCTCTCAGGACTCAAAGGGATGGACCTTAGATGAAATTCCTGACAACAGGGAGAGGGAACTTATAGAGCCCACCTGCAGCAGGTAGACAGGGCATCAAGTGAGGGATGGGGCTGCCATCAAACAGTCAAAACTCTGACCCATAATTGTTCCCATCTGAAAGAACTGCAGGGATGGAAATGGAGAGGAGCCTGAGGAAAAGAAGGTCCAGCGACAGGCCCAAAGTAGGATCCAGCTCAAGGGGATGTCACAAGGCCTGACACTATTACTGAGCTATGGAGCACTCAAAAAAAGGGACTTATCATGATTACACTCTGGAAGACCCAACAAGCAGCTGAAAGAGTCAGATGCAGATATTTGCACCCAACCAATGAACAGAAGCTGCTGACCCCTGTGGTTTAATTAGGCAAAGACTGGAAGAAGCTGAGGAGGAGGATGAACCTCTAGGAGGATCAGTAGTCTCCATTAACCTGGATCCCTGAGATCTCTCAAACACTGGACCATGGACCAGGCAGCATACACCAGCTGAGGTCCCCAACACACATACAGTAGAGGACTTCCGGGTCTGTGTTCAGTCAGAGAAGATGTACCTAACCCTCAAGAGACTGGAGACCCCAGGGAGTTTAAAGGTCTGGTTAGGTTGGGGTTGGGGGGAGTGGGGACATCCTCATAGTGAGAAGGGGGTGGGGAGGAGGTATCGAATGTGGAAGAGTTGGAGGGTGGACTGGGGGGTGGGGAATAAAATATGGTTAAATAAATAAATAAAAGATAGAGATACATGTGGCATTAAAAGGCTGTGTATTCAGGAATGTTGATAAAATATGCTGTTCAATTATCCTACACACTAACATGGAAAAAAAGAAACTACTAGTAAAATAATTTCCAAAATAATCATATGCAAATATAGTATTTCCCAAAAATTATTGTATAGAAATTTAGTATTTAGTGTCAGTCAAACACATACAACATATACATATGCAGCTTTAAGCTGAATTTATTAAAGAATATATTAGGTGGACTAAAGGGTTTATGTATATTATATTAAATGAAGAACTCAAACAATACATGATTTAAAAAATCTTTTGAACATCCTAGAATAAATGAATGAGTGACAGGTGAACGGTATACAGGGAAAAGGCTTTACTCATAATTACCATAATTAATTTCTGGGCTGCTTGGTTAAGCTTAGGATGGAATACAGCTGGTGATGGAATACAGTTAATTCTTTTTAATAATGAATAACTTTTATACGGCACTGACCAGAAAGCACATTGGTATGCATAAACAACAAAATCATGTTTACTGAAAAGGCAGATAATTCTAAAAGAAAAGTAATTTTGTACATGATTCTCATTATAGGAAATGAATCAATAAAGATGAATACAAGGATGGATGAATTAGCACTGAGCTATGAAAATCTGTTTGAATAGCTTTTACAGATTGGTGATGTAATACAGTCAACAGAAATCCTTCTGAACAAAGTGATTTGGGGAGCATGAAGATAGGTCCTTGGTTGAAGCTCAGGATACCATCAAACTCAGTAAGGAGTCATAGCTTAGTTTAACTTCCAATTCTCCTGCTTAGGTCCCTAAGTGCCAGGATGAAGGGTGTGTAACACCACTAACTAAGGAACCTATTTCTAATGCAGTAAGTATGCCAGCTTTTTGAAAAGCATGAATCCAAGGAACCTATTATCAGGAAACTAAAACTCTCTGTCAAAGTGCAATATTGAAGGTATCAAGCTAATGTAACTGTGATAAAATAGTTTTATAATACCATGTAGGAGACCCAATTTCACTTCACACTGAATATTATTAATTTAAAGAAAACAATAAAAAAATAAGCCATGGGTCTGATAAATGGCTCAGTCTCTATAGTACCTGCTACACAAGCATGAAGACCTACACTTGAGCCCAGAATCCTCATAAAAATGTCCTGTAGAGGATGAACTTAGCTGATGCCTAGGTTTATTGGCCAGCCAACCTAGAATAATAGGCAAGGTTGATGACCCAATGAGAGACTCTGTGAAATAGAAGGTGCTTTTTTCTTACAATGAGTAAACACACACACACACACACACACACACACACACACACACACGAGGGGGGATGGAGGGAATGGGAAGAGGAGGAGCAAGAGAAAGAGAGGATAAAGAGTGACATAGTGACAAATATTGACCAAAACTCGAGGAACTGACATCTTTCATTGGGAAACAGTCTGGGGACTTCACAAGAAGTTAAATATGGAGTTATCATAAACCCAGAAATCCTACAACTAGGTGTGTAAACACAGATTTTGCAGTGTCTTATGACAAAATTTAGTACAACATTCCAACATATGTGTATATGTGTGTGTTTGAGTGTGTGCACTCCGTGGAAACTGTTAACGCATTTCTTTCTTCTCAATAGAAAATTCTCATTTTTGACAACCCAGGTATAGTTCCATTCATCTTAATATGAATCTTTATAGTTCTAAAACACATTTTATAACTATTAAAAGATACACTGAAGAAGTGAAGGAGATCAATACCAAGCAAGCCTATAAATCCTCTAATGATTCTAAATATCATCAAACATTTCCCGAATAGCAGTGTTAAGTGTGAACTACTAAAATCTGCTAAAAGAATCAACCAAACTCACAAATTTTTGAATTTTCATTGTATGTGCATGGGTGTTGTGTCCACATGAATATGCCCAGTGCCTGTAGAAACCATCAGAGGGGGCAGCAGATCCCTTGGATCTGTAGTGACAGACAGTTGTGAGCCATTAGGTGGGTGGTAGACTTGAATCCAGGTCCTCTGGAAAAGCTACCATTGCTCTTAATGTCTGCAGCCCTTAGTGAATCCAAGTCTTAAGACACATCTGTATGAATAGTAGCCACCTGGAAGCAGAGGAATAGTTCATCCAGTAAAATGCTTACCACATAAGAATGGGGTCTTAAACAGTCAAGTGTGGTAGCTTGGAGCTATAATCCTGTTACTGATTCACACACAGGTGGATTCTTTGGGCTTGTTCACTAGCAACTCTAACGCAATCAGGTTGAGTGAGAGCCTCTGTCTCATAAAGTAAATTGGAGCCAGGTGTTGTGGCACAGGCCTCTAACCTCAGCACTGGCAGTTGGGAGTGGGAGGCAGGTAGGTCTCTTATGAGTTCCAAGTCAGCCTGACCTAAAGTTGAAGGCAGCCAGGGCTACACATTGAGACTCTATCATAAAATGAAGAAAAATGAGGAAAAATTGAGAAAGACACTTCTGGCTTCCACATACACATACTAACATATGCGTGTGTTCATGGGTGAGAGCACAGATACACATGAATTTGCAGCTTTTCTATATGCAACTTATGTGTTGTTTTTCCTTTAAGGTATGTTCAATAAAACCAGACAAACACTTGAGAATTCTCAGCAACCAACTTGTATAATGTCAGTTCTCTTTTGATATAACCAAAGATTTTTACTGATATATATATATATATATATATATATATATATATATATTCTGTACATATATACTTTCCTATATAACCTAACTATATCTAAATAAAGAATATTTTATGGGATGAATTTCTAAGAGAAATATCAGAAATTTCAAAATTTCTAGAAAAAAAATGGATCTCAAGAAAATTCTTAAAAATCCTAACCTTCAAGTGAGTTTAAGGCTGTTTACTAGAAGCCTCTGCCTCGTCACCTCTGGACTAAATATGGACAACTCTGAGAATATTTTCCACAATGATAATAAATATTTAATGCAATCATGCAAATCACTTGTTTAAAATAGTTATAATTTTCTGACTTGGTTGCTTTTTCTTTTAGCAAGGGAAAAACTTCAAAGTTGCAGTTAAAGAATATCATGCTTGCGTGCATGGGTGCTTAAGGGTATTTTCTATTCTCTTAAGAATGAGCCATCCTTTAAATAAGACCTTATGATAAGGCTAACTTAACATGAAATTTCACTGTCCCATTTCAAGGTAAACCTTGTCATATAAGGTTTTCAAAACAGCAAAACCACACTTGTTTTATCAATATTGCCTTTAATATAATTTTAAAAATCCCAATGAAAATTTAATAGGAAGAAGTATTTAAAAATAGTGACTCCTAATCATAGCATCTCATTATTTACTATAATGAATGATATGTATAATTTTGTATATTATATAGAATGAATTATCATGAATATATAAAATGATTTTAACATATAAATTTTAGAAGATATTTGTCTATTGGTTTCACATTTTGAGAGAATACCAAAAAGGATAGGGTTCTGTTGGCAGAGTAATGTCAATGTTTTTTAAAACTAATCTTATCATAAAGCCTGACATATTTATTTGAAAATCAAATAAACTGGAAATGTAACAAGTTCATTTTGTTTGCTCTATTCATAATCCAACCTTTCTTGTTAGAAGATTGATGGAAATTTATAGGAAATCAGAGAATTGAATTTAAAGGATTCATTCCCAAAATTCACCAGCAGAATAAATGACTGTTATCAAGGGACTGATTTAAATTCCACCCTCTGCCACCAAATGGAGTAAAACAAAGAAAAATTCATTTAAACAGGACATAGGAAATTTCAGAGTATCCCTATACTTTATGCATGGAGGAGGGTTTTCTACAAGATAAAACACATAATCTTAGATTTGACAATGAGAGTATGCACACATACAAAATCACTTTCTATTATAAGCTATTACACATGCCCACACTGATGTCCTTCTGTATGACAGTTCCTTCTTATGAGCTATTCACAGTCTTCCAAGTTATTATAAGATAAGACTTAGGGTAGGGATAATGTTTCAAAACAAAGTAGTTCAAATATTTCTGGGATAAAAAATTATGATGATTATCATTTAGATGGACTTAATTATGAATATATATATATATTCATATATATATCAGTCTTGGGTCTTCTTTAATCATTTAATCACATTTAAACTAATTTATTAGACCATGTCAAATTCAGCATTGTCATACTGATGAAATGTGGTTTGAAGTAAGTTTTAGTCATTATTTTCCTATTCTCTCTCCTCTTTCCTCTCCTTCCTCCTCCCTCCTAGTCCTCTTCCTTTTCATCTCTCTCTCCCTCCTCCTCTCTTCCTCCTTCCTCTTTTTCTTCTTTTTCTTCATCTTCTTCTTCATAATCTTCTTCTTCTTCTTCTTCTTCTTCTTCTTCTTCTTCTTCTTCTTCTTCTTCTTCTCTCTTTCTCTCTCTCTCTCTCTCTCTCTCTCTCTCTCTCTCTCTCTCTCTCTCTCTCTCTCCCCCACCCCTAGCAAAATAATCATTCTGTAGAGAATAAAATAAGGACTGAAACTCTAACAGTAAGTTCCGCACTCAATCATTCTGGGAATTCAGGGCAGCAGGAGTGGGTAGATTGGTGAGCGGGGGGGGGGGGGGGGGGGGGGAGGAGGGGTTGGTTAGGGGATTTGGGGAGAAGAAACCAGGAAAGAGGAGAACATTTGAAATGTAGATAAAGAATATATCTAATAAAAAAGAGAGATGGCCCAGGAGCTGTAAAGGCCTCCTCTCACTCAGACTAGAACTCAGTTCCCAGCACCCACATCAAGCAGTACAGAACTGCCTATAACACCAGCTCCTGGAGAAATCTTATATTCCCTTCTGGTTTCCTCTGCATACCTTATATATGTGTGTGTGCAAATGCATGCACGCATACACACACACACACATACACACACAGTCACAAAATTAAACAAACCTTTAAAAAAGTACTGTTATTCTCTTTAACATACCTGAGGACAAAATCTAGTATTACTTTCCTCAGAATGGAACATTAAATTCACCGAAGTGCCTCATAGGCGAAAACGCGTTCAGAGAAAAATTGACTGAGTAGTTTATAGATAAGACAATTGGTGCATGCTTTCAATGCGAAATGAGTAAACTAGTTGAAGGTGATTATATTTTACAGTATTCCCATTGTAGCTGCAAAGTCTGCCTGGGTCCTTCCTGTGCAGGCAACAGTCATAGGAAGCCCAGTAAGTTTCAAACAACCTACTTACTGTTCATCATAGGAAGAAGGTAAAAGGTACAATGTACCTAGCCAGGCCATCAGGAATAGGTGGATTTATCCCAATTCTGAACAGCATTATTATTACATACTTACCAGTCTGTTCCTCTGAAGCAACTTGAGTCCACTTTCAAGTAAACATTTGCCCTCAGTGATGCTATTTATTAAACTGTATGTGTAAATTTACCCAGTTAAGTGAGCGGTATTATCGCTTTAAACCAATAGTTTCCAAACACCAATATTTGGTGAAAACCTACTGCGTTGTTTAATCTTTCAACCTTGTTTCAATAGAAAAACTGATGTCCAGAAATGAGCACTATGTTTGAAAGCACAGATGAATATTCAGTTTAATGCCAGGCTTGCTCATCATGCACTGTTGTGAATTTCACATTTGAATCTGAAAGTTATTAACCAAGGCAGCTAAAATGATGTATGAATCCAAACTAGTCGCTGCCTCCTTCCCACTCGGGGAAATGACTGGGCCCTGAGAATGTCATCATTTATACCAGAGGAAGGTATACAGAGCGTACAGTAGAGATGTTGAAGGTACACACCCCTTGAACCCCATCCTTCCAAATGCAAGGAGCTTTTGTGGATCCTACAGTTGATAAGGGCAAAACGTGGCTCATCATCACAAGTATGCCGTGTGTCCCATGGAAAAGTGACTTCATTTTCATTTGCCTTATATTTGATTCGGACTTGATCTCTTGTCTGTACCAAGTCTGTATACCTTGTCTCCTCCTGCAGTGAATTTTTAATCCTCCTGCTTTCGTACCTAATAGGTACTTAGAGACCTATTAAAGTTTACTGCTCCTAAATCAGATGAAATGATCACCCGAATCCCAAAGCTAAGGGGAATGTGCTGGTAAATATAACAAAAATCACACTGTTTCCAGGAACTGAGTTTACCCAAACTTCATATACAAATGTAACATTCTGTCTGATTCTTCCATGTTTGTCTAAGTTTCATTCTAGTCATGACAACTAGAGTAGAGCCCTTCCCAATATATAACTGCACTGTGGGGTGCTGGATTCACAACTATCACTTCATCGAGTTCACACAAATAACAGCATATCAAATCATAGAAAAGAAAGCATGGATTCTAACCACTTTGTCCTCCTTTGGGCAACCATCCAAGGAAGCAGAGCAGGGAGAAAAGAGAGAGAGAGAGAAGAGAAACGAGAATGAGCCATACATTAACAAAGTGATGACATCGCAACAAACACATTTCTTCAACATGTTAAAACACTTATTCAGAAAAAAGCAAACCCCATACTGAAAGCACACACCCAGGTCCCACCATGTACTGCCATATACTGGATGCAAGAACTGGCCTGGTTCCTGAGTTTTAGAATTGAGATTACTAGGTTTACATTTAATGCATTCTTTGGTACCAGGTGTCCTGACACACACCTGCAGTCCTAGCACTAGAAAAGCTGAGGCAGAAATATCTAAACATTGGCATCGATTGAGATGCTAGAAATAGCAAGCGATATTTCAAAAGTAAAAACTAAGGACATCTTCAGAAAAAAATGTCAATTTGCCACATGTTACCTCTTAATATTGAAAATACTTTATTAAAAATACATAAGTCGATGCTAACTTTTTATCAGATTTCAGTGAAAATGGGTAGAGACAAAATTTAGGGGGAAAAACTACTAATAAAAAGTGTCACAGTTAAACAGAAAAGTGTAAGTATTTTAGGCATGATTCATTCCATAACAATAAAATAATATTTATTTAAATGTATTTCAATAGTTTATCATAGGAGAAAACAGGTTTATACAATACAGTGTTTTGTGCATAAATAACATTTTAGGCTGGACTGTCTTTCATTTTATTTCTTTAACTTTCTTTCCAAGTTTTTGTGATTTTGGAATAAGAGGAATGAACTAAAAAATGGCTTCAAAGGAAAAAAGTGTTTCCTGGCTCAATTTTCTTTAAATAACCCAAATTTGACCCTAATGACTTCGAGATGCCAGCAAACAACTGTGTGGCAGTTGGCCTGCCTCATCCCTATAATGGGAAGCTAAGAGTTTCAGCAGCTGCAGGTCCTCAGGCAGTACAAGCCCTCAGCTGGTGAGCACTGCCATGCCAACACCTTCCAGACTGGGAAGTGTTGTAATCACTCCCTGCCCCACCTACAAAAGTTCAAGTATGTGTTTGCAAACACTGAAAACAGGAGGAGGGATTAATAAACACATCTTATGGATTCTACATGTGATGTTGGCTTAAATGATTTTATCCAACTCTCATAACAAGTACAAGTGGATAATCTTTGCCTTATAGTTAAGGAAACTCTTGTTCAGAGACAACACTAATCTTATTTTGAAGTATACAATGTACCTTTTATACTCCGTGTTGTAATTCCTCTGGAAGATAGTCTAGAATATCCTACTACAATTTAGATGACCAACTAATACCTGGTCAACTGGAAAGTTTCTTCTCAATTTTAATTGACTTTTCCAAATTAGAAGAATTTCAAGAGTGGTTAAAGCTTTAATGTTTAAAATAAATGCATATCATATTCTACACATGGTTAGATAACAACATAAGTTCTTGGACTAACTACAGCAGAATTTTTAAGGCAGTGACCATCACAATTGTTCAATACTATACTAGAGATCTCAACCAAAAATTAATTTGGATTTCTCTACAAATAATTCTACTGTTGTAACACAGGAAACATGAGATTATAAATGTATTATATTGCATTGCATTGCAAATTCAATATGAATTGAATACAATATGAATTATAGAATATGTATGAAATGTATTCTACAGTAAATATTTGTTAATATGGGTCTTGAATGGTTACATTGGGTCTTTTTACATTAGAATTTATTTTTTATTTATAATCTTAAAGCGTAAAATATTTGTGCAAACTTAAAAGTGGTACAGCAGAAGACCACGGTCTTATTTCAGCAAAATTAGGAAACAGCTTCTTATAATGCCTACATTTAAAAATGTGTTTATTTCATATCTTCCTTAAATACTCGACTGCTTCTGATAAAAAGTGTGTTGACAAGTATAAACCTGTCAGTCTTTCTTTGGCTTGATCGCAAATCTGAAATTATAATACGTAGTGATTCTAAGTTTACATTTACTTAAAAATAAATGCTTTAGACAGCTATGCCCTTGGCTTGGAAGGGGAATCATTTAGAAAGTTCCACACAAGTGCAAACTCTTCGGCGCTATATTTATCACTATCCCACTGGTTTGCATCTTATACAAACTCAAAATGCAGAAGGATGTGTTCCTGTGCATCTTACATGCATGCATCAGCCTTGGATCGTATGTGCATTTACATGCTTGCAAATGTGGTAGCTTTGCTCAGCTCCTGGGCACCTGCTGTGTTCGCAGGACACTCACATTGTTCGATCGCAGAGACACACGGCCTCCACAGCGTGCACAGAACTTGGTGCGACAATAGGAGCAGAGATGGCCGCATCCATCAGCAAACTTTGTCTTATGACAGATTCCACATGTCGGGGCATCGTCTCTGTGCTCGCCCTGGTAACGCCTCGCTTCCTCTCCGATTTTTCTCACTTGCTCCTTGTAGCTTTCAAACTGTTGATGCAATCTCCTGGGCAAAAGAGATGAGAGGGTAAACTAAGTAAATGAAGGAAGACAGACAAACTACAGCATTCCTAAAGAAAATGAAAGTTGAGTTGTTGGAGGAAAAGCAGCATATGCAAATCTACTTTCCCCATCAAGATGAAAACCTAAGCAATCTGTCCTGTTATATACGTACCCTGATCTCAATCAAGAGCCTCTACTTTTATAACTTCTAGGTCTGTATCAACTACAGCTGCTAAGGCAAGACCTTCCCCATAAGAACATTTACAGTATGATTCAAATACCCCCAAGTCATCAGTTCAAGTCCTTCGATCTTACACTACTATAAATAGAGCAGCTATGGGAACAAAACACTGACCTACAGTGAGTCTCCCAGATGAAGGATTTCTCACACTGTAAGTGAGAACAAAGAGTGTTACACAAACCCCAGGCAACAGCCTTTGGCTGGCTGGCTCACCAGGAGAAAATCCTGGGAAATAGCTGACCAAATTCACCCACTATGTATGAGCTAGTGGGTTGCCCATGAGCATTCCCTAAAACACAGAAGGCAAAGATGCCATTGTTAATTCTGATGATTTATGCTATGTTCCACATATAGTAACTGCTGAGAGCTGTATTCTCCAAACACAGAAGGTGGTGATCCAGGCCTACACTCAACAGTGCCTCAGAATTGGGATTTGGTTATGTTATGTGTGGGTTCGTTTGTTTGTTTGGTTTGGTTTGGTTTGGTTTGGTTTGGTTTGGGTTTTGGTTTTGACCTCTAGTAGCTCCTGAGCTGAACTTTAATTATTACTTTCTCCTTTGCCATTGGTACTTTCTCTATTTAATCATACTTAAAACTAAAGTGTGTAAGCTCATACACAACGCAGTTATACACTTAACATGATTTCCAAATGGAAGGCATGACGGTTCCATTTTATAAAAGGGTAATGTATTGCCATTTTAGTTAATGAATGCACACTTTGTTCATTGAACTGTTTGATGCATTCACAATTTTATATGTTGCCATTAATGTTAGATCAAGTTCGTAGGAAATAGTCAAGAATGGCTATTATTTCAAAAGGCGTACAAAATAGCACTGTGAGTCATGTACCTTCTAGTAAGTGAAATGATTGTGAGGATTGGCAGCAAAGAAATATCCACAATCAAATAAACAGAAATAAACTGTAAGCACAAGAGAATCATACTTATTATAAGCAAGGTCCTAACTGTTAGAGACACTAAATCAAATCTACTCA